>NC_137058.1:13068754-13278053 GCF_032717465.1 Coenobita brevimanus
ACCACGTGCTAGTGGCCCTTACCTGTGTGTTAAGTCAGGTGTAGATGATGTTTTTTCAAGGACATACACATATGTCATGAACCCTTGTGTTGTGCCAGTGTTGAGCCAAGTTCTTGTCTGGCTGTGAATAAAATATCTTGACACCTTTATTTTAGCTCACACTCCTACCACAGCATTGAACAGCCACAGGGTCCACAATCCCTCTGACAGCAACTTATTCGCCAGTTGGCTTGCAATGACAGAAGTCTTGCAAAGGTGAAACACGGGTTGACACCACACAAGTGGCATAAGATGCTTGATGAGGTTGAGTTGGAGAGCGACAGTGAGAGCAACTGTTCTGGGTTGGAGGATGTTGAGCTCCCACCATCCAGTCAGCAAGTGGAGCTGCCCTAGCGCCTTCCATCACGGGAAATCACACCACCATCATTGGCCGGCTTCACCAGAGAACCCTCCCAACCTGTAGGACCTGGCGGTCCCACCACTCTCTTCGTCAGCTTCCAATCTCCAGGCCCCTCTGCCTCCTTGGCGAGCCAGTGTCACCAGAAGCCGAGCCATCGTTCCTTGTGATGGGCCCTCCACCCACTTCTGCCATGCAGGATGCTACGGTGACATCCTCGCTGGCCAGGCCGGGGAGACTGGTGTCCCCAGAGCCCTCTGTCTCCTCCTCGTCCTCGTCTGAGGCGTCCCTTCCCAGACGAGGACGCCGTGGTTTGCTGCCAGAACACGGGGGACGTCCAAGGGGTCGGAGGGCAGGCTAAAGGGTGTCAACAGGCCGACCCGCTGCCACTGCCACCACCGCCGCTGAAGAGGATCCTGGGTGTAGCAGTGGCCCATTCACAACGAGCCATGGGCAGTTCACTGGCTCCCCAGGGATCCAGGTGGATATTCCAACAACTCCCCTGCAGTTCTTCCAGCTCTTTTTCACTCGGGAGCTGTTGTCATACCTCACCATGGAAACCAACCGGTACGCCACATTCCTGGGGACTCAGCTGGATGCCTGGTTCTCCTGCAATGAAGAGGAGATGGCCAAGTTCCTGGGGTTATACCTTTTCATGGGGGTCGTGCACATGCTGACCATCAGGCACTACTGGCGGACCTTCGAGCTGCACGACTACCCTAGGGTCCAGCAGGTGATGAGTGGAAGATGCTTCATTGCCATCCTGAAGCACTTCCACGCCTTCAACTCGCTCGCCATTCCCCAGGACAACCGAGATCGGCTCATCCACGTTCACATGGTCATGGAGAATCTCCTTCAGCAGTTCCAGTCAGCATACCTACCCGAGGAGCAGCTCAGCCTGGATGAGGGCTCTCTGCAGTAAGAGGGCCGGCTGTCCTTTTGCGACTACAACCCCCAGAAGCCCAACAACTGTGCAGTCAAGATGTATATGCTGGCTGAGACATCCTCGGGCTACATCTAGAGCCTCGAGGTCTACATGGGGGTGCAGCGTACCCTCCAGAACGCCGTGTTGGGCCTGTGGAACCATTGAAGAACCAGGGCTATAAGTTGTTTATGGACAACTATTGCAATTCTGTAGCCCTGTGCGCACAACTCTTCACTGCAAGATTTTTAGTGTGTGGGACCCTACGGCTGCCTAGAGGAGCGCCACGCCAGCTGCAGGCCACCACCAGGGCATGGCATACAGGCAAAAGGACAATGTGCTAGTCCTACTGTGGAGGGACAAGTGCACTGTGAACATGGTGTCCACCTTCCACACTGCAGACACCATTCTGAAGAGGGTTCGAGAAAAGGTTTGGGGTAATGATGGGCAGACAACCTATGTGAAGAAAGTTGTTCACATCCTCTTCGTTGTGGAGGAGTACAACAGGTCATGAGTGAGTTGGATAATTTCGATTGGATGGTCCAGTACCACTTCATCCAATGCCAAACTGTCAAGTGGACAAGGAAGATCACTGTCTCCTTCATCCAAATGGCACTGTTCAACGCATTGTATAAGAAGTACATATGTGCGGAACTAACTCTCCTGGAATTTGTGTAGCAGATCATCTACGACCTTCTGCATTTCCATGAAGAGGACTGTCCCGCATCTGGACACACACTCCATAATGCCCCAGACCCACCTACCCGGTGGCCAGTACCAGCATCACCTGGCACCCAGAAGGCACAACCACCATCGCCAGGATGGGCCCAGCCACCATCAGCACCAGCACAGCCTGCAGGAGACCCTACACCAGCACCACCAGAAGCAGGGCCATCACAGGTGCCACCATCACCACTAGCACCACCTGCAGGAGGCCCATCAGGGGTGCCAGAACCGCCACCACCTCCAGTTGCTGGTCCGTCGGGAGAACCCATGCCTGGGCCTGCAGCTCCCACACGACAGGACCACAGAGCACGAGGGTATGCAAGCAAGTGTCACCGGGTGATTGACGACGACATGAGGTTGGATCACACTCTGGGCCACCTCCGGGTGAGGATCCCTGACAAGAAGAGGCTCAGGTGTACCTTGTGCTTCAAGTTGTGGGTGAGGAAGGACACAAGGAACATGTGTCCTGTATGTGATGTGCCGCTTTGATTGGGTGATTGTTTTGACCAGTACCATACCGAGCGATACCTTCACTAGTGGAGCACAGACACACACACACACACACAGTACAAAACTCACCTCTCAACCGATCTGGTCCTGCAGGAAGATCATCGCCATTGGAGAAGTACGTGATATTCCTTTTTTATTTATCTATTTACCTGCATTTATATTAGTGTATTTACATATCCATATATATTATTTGCCTCAACAGAAATGACAGGAAAATAAGTACACCTTCAGTTTTAGTTGCTAGCAACAGGTTTATTGTTAATGTGTGGTTTCTGAGAGGACTAAAAACAAAACAGAAGTAATTATATAAAATAGTTGGTGGTATAAAACCAAAGAAAGCTTACCTAGCAAGCATAAAAGTGTTAGTGTGCTATGGGAAAGTAATGTAAGTGAGCGCGGCTGACGAAAAGGTCACTGAATTGCGAAATACTCCGTAGTTTTTGCATTTTTCTTGAAAACTATGAGGCTTAGGATCATTATTCTTTACTGAGATGAAAGAGAATGAAGCTGTGCATAGGATAATGAAATAAAAACATAACGGTGCCGAGAAAAGTTCTTCACAAAGCCTCCCCAAATAGAAAAGTTGTTTTCTGTCGAAAATTAGTTGTACTTTTTCGCTTATTACTCGAAGACCATACCTCATATCAAACTAGGACCCCCACCCCTTTCGAAAGCTAATAAAATTCTCTTTCGATTGATGGTATAACATGTAGAGATTGATTAGTAAACATTCTACTTATAATGTTGGGAAGTGAAATCTATGATCCCGAATGTTCATTCCGAGGGCCCTAACGTATGTATAGTGTTTTTTTTTTTCCTTTTCGTGTGTAACAAACATCGACAAATAGGAATTTGTGTTTTTTTTGGCAAAATAAATATGTTTGGGTGGTGATAATAAGCCAAGAATACACATTTTTGGAGCATGCAGTGCCTGGGGGTGAGGGGAGAAGAACCCGTGCGTCATATCCCAGAAAATTTTAAAAACTTATCCATGCGTGAAGAGATTAAGTTACCAAAAGAGGCTGGAAGACTCTGTCGTTGATGCCTCTCCAAACAGTAACACAGCACCCCATACTATTAAGCACATTATGGAAGACTGCATTGCACACACTCACCTGTGACAACAACACAACATCCACTCCTTGAGAGCTCTGTGGGAAAGCTCGATCTTGGCCATGGCCTTCATTATTATTTGGGGCTGTTTGGCCGGACTACCTGGGGAACAACTATTATTACTACTCCTTGTTCCTGCAGTGAATTGCTTTGTGCTCCACTGAGTTGAGAGCCTTTTCATAAATTGACAAAACCTTAGCACAGTGGTTTATTATATTCTGTGGTTTTCTCAGTCACCTGGTTCACTATGTGTAGATGATGAATAGTCTAATATATATGTATATCTATCTTTCTGTCTATCTTTTTATCTTCTCTGTTTAGCTACCTATCTCTCTCTCTCTCTCTTTAAATACTTGTATGAATTCTCTGTGGTACAGTGGTAGAGTGTGCCTCTCCACACATGGGAGAATGAGGGCTCAAGCCCAGCCAGGGTTATAAACTTTGGAAGTGTTCACCCAGCCACGTACTTCTTTGGCGAACATAAGGAGTACTGTGGTTGAACCAATGTCGCATACTATACAGTATCCTTGCACCCAGTCAGTTTGCGAGGGCTGATTACATCTCGGTTCACAGACTACACACACATTCAAAGTCACTCCAACGTTACAGTCACACAAGCACTTCTCACCCTACATACAATCTCTAACAGACAGCCTAAGCCACATGGTAGAGATACAAAGGCTGTATCGTCCCCACTTCGATAGGGATAAGCCAGTCCTGCAGTGGATACTCAAATGGCTGACTATGATGATGATGACATATATATATATATATATATATATATATATATATATATATACATAAATGATGTATCGGATACCAAATTTTAGAGCTCCGCAGAGGCAGAGGCAGAGACGGAGGCGGAGACGGATATCTATTTCTCATAAAATGCGGTTGCGAATAAAACAGCGGAGGCTAAGATATAAATTTTTGTGGACGCGGACACAACTGCGGATTATTTATACCTCCATGTCCGCGGTTGCAGACGTGGATTTTTTTTACACATTATGAAATAGTATCGGCTTTAATCCAGATATGCCTATATATTAACATAGCACGTGTAACTATTGCAACAGATAGATAGATAGATAGAGACAGACAGACAGACAGAGAGAGAAGAGGAAAAACGAGAGATGGAGGGAGGAAGAGAGCTAATAGAGAAAAAAACAAAGGGGAAAAGGAACTTTTAGATGAGAGGAGCAGAGAGGAGAGTTGTGAATGAAATTGAGAGAGGTAAAGAATTTTGACCAAAAGAGAAAAGAGAAATATTGGATGGGTGGAGATCAGCAACCTCTGCGGTTCTTTGACACGGAGGCGGATTATTATGCGGAGCTTTTATTATCTCAAAACGCGGTGGCGGATAATGATGCGAGCTTTTGTTGTCTGAAGACGCGGACATGGATAGTAATGCGGACATTATTTTCACTGCGGAGGCTCCACAGAGGTGGAGGCAGATATCCGATACATCACTAATATATATATATATATATATATATATATATATATATATATATAGATAGATAGATATAGATATATAGATATGTATATAGAAATAGATAGATATAGACATATATATATATATATATATATATATATATATATACACAGGTAAGCCCTTAATTCACACGAGGGTTAGGTTCCCAGACCATTAGCGTATGTGGTAAATTCGCGTATATGTTCTGCCCTTGTTTGCACATAACTACGCATGTCTATACATATATTACATCAGAATAATACTGTTTATGCACTACATACACCTTATAAACTAGCATAAAGTATTAAAAACAACAAAAATGTAACAAATTTAAAACTGAAACCTGACAAGCACAGGCGTAGGTGGAGACACTTCAGCAGTCTGGTGCACTAGCCCTCACTGCCTCCCGTATGCTACATTCTGCCTTCTTTATTGTGTGAACAGTTAACTCATTCACCCCAAACATGCGGTTAAAAGACAATTCACAGGCGTAGGTGGAGACACTTCAGCAGTCTGGTGCACTAGCCCTCACTGTCTCCTGTATGCTACGTTCTCCTTCTTTATTGTATGAACAGTTGACTCACCCCAAACATACGGTTCTGAGACAATTCACCATCAAGTCAATTCACCGTCAAAACATGGACAATTCCCCGTCATTCTATTATTATACTTATTATTGATTAATTAATACTTTAATAACTAAATTTCAGGGGGATTTTATAACTCATATAAGTAAAAAACTAGTGTACTGTACTTGCTAAATAAACTGGTATGTAAATAAATGACGGGGAATCGTCCTGACAGAGAACTGTCGCCGACATTCCTCCCTGAAGTATGTCCAACACTTTACCTTTCTCAATCAGCAACATCACTTTACAAGTCAGTTTTGGTGTGTTACCACATGCATCACTAGCACTACGCTTATGCCCCATGTTGACAGACAAGGCAAGCAATTACTGGAAGGCAGAAAAATAAGCCACATATAACGATTTGCAAGTCATGCATGGTTCGACCGTCGGATTCAAACTGTGTGTTGCGTGGTAGACCGATCTCCCAGGCTCCCACACACACCTACACACACACACATACATATATGTGTGCACACAGGCAGCAGGTAGGCATTTTTTATATTTTATTCATTTCTCTTGTATATTGAAATTACTTATTTGAATACTATAATTTTGTTTTAATTATTGTACGAAAAATTCGTGGACAACCGAAATCACGTGAAAAAAAGTTCGCGTGAATTAAGGGATAACCTGTATATATATATATATATAGAGAGAGAGAGAGAGAGAGAGAGAGAGAGAGAGTGTGTGTGTGTGTGTGTGTGTGTGTGTGAGAGAGAAAACGAATACTTGGATGTTTTAATGTTAAACTAAACGCACTGTACGCAAAAAAAAAAAAAAACTTCTTTGAGGTGAAATTATTTTTATATCAGTACTGCTGCTGCCAGATGTTGCACTCAGATAAGTGGCTACTTAGGCAAGTAATTAATGATGGCTGTAAGAATTCCTCCAGTTCAAAAAATCTCTCCGAAGTTAAACATAATCACCTGGAGGTTGCAAGAATTAACCCGCCCCGTCCCGACCACTTTTTGACCACTGGTACCCCCCAATCCCGACCATTTTTCGACCCTTTTTTTTTTTTTGCTAAAACTTTCGCTTTTGGTGAGAAACATCGAAAATTCATAGAGAAATCGCTCACCTGAGGTTTAAAATACTCATTACAGGTAGGAGAGCCTCCTTACCTTACTGGGTTTTCTATCAGGCTGGCACCAAAGAAAACGAGTTCTATGGGAGGATAACTATTTCACACCACTCATAAACGGTATTTATTTATTTACTGTTACGAATTTATATGTAGTACAAGAGTATATTGGTTTTCATGCAGTAATATAGGCATTATAAGCATTGTTTCACTCACTAATACCTGACCTTTTTTTTGTCACATTACCTGATCATCATTTCTGTTTCTTCCTCTAATGCTATGTAAAGTTTGTCCTCCACATTGTCATTGATTGGGGAATCACTCTGGCCCTGAATTTCGTACCGTGGCATGATATGGCTATACTGGCCAGGTCACTGATAACAGGTGAATTGTTGAGAAAAGGGCATGCAGGGGGGGGGAGGAGGTCATGCTGGGTAAGGCATTGTCTCTGCCTGGCATCTTGTTGAGGAAGGTGTCCCGTGTATACGTACCAAAAATGACTCGCGAAAATTGAAAATTGTGGAAATTATGAACCTTGCAATTGCAGGACGTTGAAGTACGTCCTCAGGATTAGCTGTGACAAAACGTGAGGACGTGGAAGTACGTCCTCGGGGCAGCGCGGGTTAAAGGCATCATCATTTTCAGCAAACTGATAAAGCTGAGCTGAGGGGAGAGATATAGTCCTAGGTTGTTACGATGCAGAAAGGTAAGAAAAGGAGAGGGAGGAGAGAGTGAAAGAGTGAGAGGAAAGTAATTGCGAAAAGCAAGGAGGTAAGTGAGCGAAGAATGACAAACGGGGTCCGAGTCCGGTTGAGAAGGGAAAAAGTAGTGCGGTGTAATGAGAGTGTGTACGGTGATAGTCTGTACGGAATATTAAAGCGAAACCCTTGGAGCAAGAGTCCACAAGCTGTAAAACTCCTACACTTGCTGAACTGAGACAGAGAGAGAGAGGACAAGCTTTTCCCTTGTCTTTTGCTCTTCTTATATAATCAGATCTTGGTAATGGTAAGAAAAAAGTGGAAACCGATACGTGTATGTGAAGCGATGGTGTTACTACAAAAGTAGGTTTATTGGTGGTGCTGTGGCGGTAGGTGAGATAAAATACCAGTAATAATAACAGCATACAGGCACACAGAGAAAATAAGGAGGAGGGAGTCGGTCAGAGAAGGTATACAAGAAAAGGAGAGAGAGAGAGAGAGAGAGAGAGAGAATAACAGAAGAGTGAAAATGGTGATAGAAATGAAGAACTAAGTAAACTGTGCAATAGTTATATCGAAGAACAACTGAATATAGACACAAAATGATAAATATGAAGAAGAAATTATTAAAGACAAACAACAAGATGGAGGAGAGAAAAAACAGGAAGAAACGGAAGAATATGAATAACTGATAAAGTCAGGTGGGAAGGGAAGTGATTTGGACAAAAGAAATAAAATCATCTTTATAACACTTTCTCAACAGGGCGTCCTAACTTAAATAAAAATTACCTAATGGTGGTATGATCAGTAAAGTTGCGCTTTGTGAGCACGTGACGAGCGAGCAAGTGCCTTGTTATCACAATTTCTCTCTGATACACGGAACTATGATTGTCAAGTGTGTTATTTATCGAAATCGAGTCAAGAACTATGGTTATGTCGTGTCTATCATAACATCCATGATGTTTGAATATTCACCGGCGCATCGACTTACTAAGAAAAGTCACGGTTGTTGTTTTCAACTTTGCCCATGCATAATCGAAACATCGCATCATACGAACCACGAGGAATATTCACAATGGCCGAATAGTTTCAGTGGAATACGGCAAATTATTGGTTATCAGTTGCATAATGAATGTAAGAAACAGGGCGTTTCCCTGAAGAATCTTCCCCTAGATGATTTTCGGCTATTGATTAAATTTAGATTTGCTTATTGAGTATTGTGGAGTACTTACTATGAAGAGAAGAAAACCAAAGTTCTTAATGTGGCTCAGGGTTGTTTGAGTACCATAGGTTCCAACAGTACACGAGTGCTGGTGTAAAGTTGGGCGCTGTAGCATTTATCACACACGAAATGATAAATTCCACAGTCTCCACTGCCAACCTGCCGTGTCGACGAAACTGAAACGATAAAAACTTGGTTATTGATGAGATGATTAAAGCCAGTGTTGGCGTGTTTCCCGTGGTGATATCTCCTTCAATACATAGGAAAAACGATAATATAAAATTAAAGGCAGAATCTCCCGCATTTAATTGCTAGCGTTGATGCCAAAAAACAGTGTTATGACGGAAATCTTTTTAAATTTGATTTCTTAATTGAGGCATTCACCGATTGAGCCGAACACTCCCTTCGAAAACTCGAGATTCTAAACAGTTCCTATACATTTATGGGTGAATTTTTAGATGATAAAATTTATTGAATGAATGTATCACATGCAGAATTTCAGTTCTACTTCACATAAGAGTTGAGTTATTAGCTTCTGCTTCGAAAGACGGTTGGGTCGGCTGGGACAGACCCGACCGCTCATTTCCAAACTTAACAGAGTAGAAAAGTGTAAAATCTGAAACTTTATCCCACCAGTTGACACCAGTGTAATGGTAAGAGCTGTTATCCCACCGGTATTCACCAGTGTGATGCTAGTGGTATTTATATTCTTACCTGTTGTGGGTACTGATCCACTCATCCATGGATATACAAGTGGTACTCGACTTAGTATAACAGTTTATAGTAAATTTTTATGAAATATTATGGTAGCGTTTGTAGTTTCTGGCCGAGTTTAGATTTAGTCGGTACCACAGGTGGTTGTCGTTCCCTTAGCGAAGGAATCTTGAATTGGAAGGGGAGTGAATTTGGCTTGAGGACATTTCCTTGATTAGGTATACTAATAAAGAAAAGAAAATGATATATACTTTACTCTACTTTAATAATCCTGTTAATTTCCACAAACATTTTTTTTTTTCTAATTACGTGACCCTTTTTAGTATGAGAGAAGATTGTAAATGTTACCAAGGTTTTTGGGTGATCATTCCTCTAATATTATTACCAGACGAAACAATTTGATACACGCGAGGTATGGAGTTGTTGTACTTTACTTTCTTTTTTGGCCGTTACCCTTGGGCTCAACAATGGCCTCAAGACAGGGACATTTTTACGGGTATGAATTGTCTGTTCGGGCTGGCATAGCCTCGAATCAATAAGAATGATTATTTGTGTTCATCTTTCACCCATATAAGGTATTCTCCTCATGTAATTTTCTCGATTCCCACATCGTCAGTATTATTTACAGTTCATCATCAACAATGTTTTATAGTCACTAGAAATACATAATCTCTCGGGCATGTCTAGCCTCGAGGAATAATTAAAAAAAAAAGAAATATAATCACCAGGAACACCCCAATCACTCAGGCTTGTTTAGCTTCGAGGTACAACTCAAATATCACATTATTGCTCACAATCAGTAAGTTCCCTTCCACACTCCTGATTATAATTTTTCTAATAAACTAATTTTAAAGAAAGAGAACAGTTAATGAATTTGAATTTTTCCTTTCCGTTACAGAACATATCACTTTTATATTTCTATTCCTTATCTACAAAAAAAGTTCACTTGATAGGATCATTAATAACACATCAACTACTTTCGGTTTGTAAAATAACTCGTGGGTAGTGTAAGTGTCAGTGTAAAAGTCTATGGGCAATACTATGGGGAATAACGTCGTGCTCACACGGACGTCGCCGGTGTCTGGGGAACTAAACGAACGTCTATTAGATACGATGACTGGAGCTCGAGTGACACTACGTTAAACTCTCAACAATATTACTTCATATAGTCCATAATAAGTAAGGATTAAACAAAGAAAAAGAGGGAGAGGAAGAAGAAATGTGGACGACTCACCTAAACGAACGTCTATTAGATACGATGACTGGAGCTCGAGTGACTTCGTCGGGCAGCCACTGCTTGTCAAATGAGATGATGTTTTTGAAATATGGTGGGTTTCAATTCTCTTTACAATTTATTTAGCAGTGTACCCATGACAACAAGACTTTTGATTGAATTGGGGAAAATTTGGGATTTATTCCTTACTTAATATAGATACTGATTCTATCACTATTTCAATTTGAATCTGAAAGCAGCTCATGCCATCTAGTGACGGCCAAGATAAATGGAACTTTAAATCCTCACCAATGACATTATTTAGGCCTTTTGGACTGCTAATCTTACATACTTGTGTTCTAGCAGCTTCATTAGCAAACATTTCACAACTAGGTTACGGAAAGAATTGTATATTCATCATTACTCCGTTTAAGGTTTAAACTCGGCGCCCAACAACGACAAGAAAAGTTGGCGCATCTGTCTGTTATTCGTTACTCTACGAGACGGGGAATTCCCATAGCTCAACATCCACAATTACATCACCCACTGCATAGATAAAGAGATACATGTAAAAATAGAGTTAGCCCTACGTTAATTATTAATATATGAATTACTACTTAGGGTAGGAACTTATAAACTAATATTCAGGTTACACCCTATCTAACTTAAAAAATACAGCACTACTAAACACATACTGTACATGAATATCAAATGTGTGGCACTACACGGCTCCCACGTTCGGAAAACAAATTTTACCCAAGTCAATTTTCTATGACATGTGCATGGATGGAATGTTGTTACTCTGATAACTGCTATGAACACTTTGAATTTGGAATACCTTTCCCCACAATCGGTGGCACCTGTCGGTCCACATTAAACACCTGATGCGTACCTCGGAAGGTCGCTTACTCACTACATTAGGAGATATGATCACTCCTTACTCGAGATGTTATGAGGGAATTTATGCCCCAGTCAGCCTCAGGTTTTGGAGGATAGCTTGTCACTCACCTGAGCTCAACAGGGTCTCTCGAGATTGAGATAACCACGGGAGGCGCTTCCTTACACTCTTCCATTCACGATCACATTCACTCAGGCCTTTCGTTTCCAGCTTTCCACCCGCGAGAGGTGAGCGCTCATTCTGTCCTGAAGACTCCACTACCTCACAAACCATGCTAACTGTAAGGTGAGGGGATTAGCTACTCCCCTCGAAGTAAGGCACTTCCTAGTTCCAACAGAAACTCTTCTCTCTTTTTACACCCTCTCCTCGGGGATGAGTCCACCCGGAACATAACTTTAAGCAGTTATGTTTCACAACTTTCGTCACATGCACTTATCTACTTTTCTAACACTCCTCTATGAGTCTCCGAGGGGCAGTCCTCACTTGCGGTGGTAATCGCTCATCTTCGGGCTCCGGGGCGAGCTCCTGCTGCAGCGGTTCTAAGAGCCATTCCTCGGTACCATAATATGGTTTTACCTTTTCAGCAGCCCTTTGTATTTTTTTTCCACTAAATACATTTTCAATGACATAAACACTTCCATCTAGCAGCACTTCAATCACTTTATACGGGCCGTCCCATTTGGCATTCAGTTTTCTACAGGTACCCGGCTGTATGGTCTCCTTTTTCACCCACACCAAGCTATTGACTTCAACCTTCTGTGCTCTCCTCCGCTGTCCAGGACGATACCTCGTGACGTCCCCAAAGTCGATGAAGTATTGCCCAAGACAGTGTATGATGTTTTGTGTATGTTTGTCTCTGGGTAATATCTGTCTAGCGAATATATAATTACCTAACCCTTAACATTCTAAGCTGGAAAGAAGGAAAAGTGAAGAATTAGCACTTAAGCCTGGAAAACATGGAAATATCAAGACGAGAGGCTGGACAGAAAAGCAGAAGAGGACAGTAAGGAGACAGACTGGAGATAAAATGGCTCCCTTTAGTCGCCTCTTACGACAAGCAGGGATACTGGGGAAGTATTCTTTCCCCCCTTCCCCAGGGGTAACCGTATCTAGTACACTATTTGAACCTCATTACTACCAGGATGTTCTGAATATAGCGTTGCAGAGGTATTTGGGAATGATCAACCAATGCTACCCTTAACATCTCTACTTTTTGCGCTTCGCTTCCCTTCACTTTCTCACCAACGCCACTAATTTGGGAACGATGAGTATCCCACCGCTATTGCCACCAGTGTAAAACCTGAAACTTAATCCCACCAGTTGACACCAGTGTAATGGTAAGAGCTGTTATCCCACCGGTATTCACCAGTGTGATGCTAGCGGTATTTATATTCTTACCTGTTGTGGGTGCTGATCCACTCATCCATGGATATACAAGTGGTACTCGACTTAGTATAACAGTTTATAGTAAATATTTATGAAATATTATGGTAGCGTTTGTAGTTTCTGGCCGAGTTTAGATTTAGTCGGTACCACAGGTGGTTGTCGTTCCCTTAGCGAAGGAATCTTGAATTGGAAGGGGAGTGAATTTGGCTTGAGGATATAATTTCCTTGATTAAGTATACTAATAAAGAAAAGAAAATGATATATACTTTACTCTACTTTAATAATCCTGTTAATTTCCACAAACATTTTTTTTTTTCTAATTACATGACCCTTTTTAGTATGAGAGAAGATTGTAAATGTTACCAAGGTTTTTGGGTGATCATTCCTCTAACATTATTACCAGACGAAACAATTTGATACACGCGAGGTATGGAGTTGTTGTACTTTACTTTCTTTTTTGGCCGTTACCCTTGGGCTCAACAATGGCCTCAAGACAGGGACATTTTTACGGGTATGAATTGTCTGTTCGGGCTGGCATAGCCTCGAATCAATAAGAATGATTATTTGTGTTCATCTTTCACCCATATAAGGTATTCTCCTCATGTAATTTTCTCGATTCCCACATCGTCAGTATTATTTACAGTTCATCATCAACAATGTTTTATAGTCACTAGAAATACATAATCTCTCGGGCATGTCTAGCCTCGAGGAATAATTAAAAAAAAAAAGAAATATAATCACCAGGAACACCCCAATCACTCAGGCTTGTTTAGCTTCGAGGTACAACTCAAATATCACATTATTGCTCACAATCAGTAAGTTCCCTTCCACACTCCTGATTATAATTTTTCTAATAAACTAATTTTAAAGAAAGAGAACAGTTAATGAATTTGAATTTTTCCTTTCCGTTACAGAACATATCACTTTTATATTTCTATTCCTTATCTACAAAAAAAGTTCACTTGATAGGATCATTAATAACACATCAACTACTTTCGGTTTGTAAAATAACTCGTGGGTATTGTAAGTGTCAGTGTAAAAGTCTATGGGCAATACTATGGGGAATAACGTCGTGCTCACACGGACGTCGCCGGTGTCTGGGGAACTAAACGAACGTCTATTAGATACGATGACTGGAGCTCGAGTGACACTACGTTAAACTCTCAACAATATTACTTCATATAGTCCATAATAAGTAAGGATTAAACAAAGAAAAAGAGGGGGAGGAAGAAGAAATGTGGACGACTCACCTAAACGAACGTCTATTAGATACGATGACTGGAGCTCGAGTGACTCCGTCGGGCAGCCACTGCTTGTCAAATGAGATGATGTTTTTGAAATATGGTGGGTTTCAATTCTCTTTACAATTTATTTAGCAGTGTACCCATGACAACAAGACTTTTGATTGAATTGGGGAAAATTTGGGATTTATTCCTTACTTAATATAGATACTGATTCTATCACTATTTCAATTTGAATCTGAAAGCAGCTCATGCCATCTAGTGACGGCCCAAGATAAATGGAACTTTAAATCCTCACCAATGACATTATTTAGGCCTTTTGGACTGCTAATCTTACATACTTGTGTTCTAGCAGCTTCATTAGCAAACATTTCACAACTAGGTTACGGAAAGAATTGTATATTCATCATTACTCCGTTTAAGGTTTAAACTCGGCGCCCAACAACGACAAGAAAAGTTGGCGCATCTGTCTGTTATTCGTTACTCTACGAGACGGGGAATTCCCATAGCTCAACATCCACAATTACATCACCCACTGCATAGATAAAGAGATACATACATGTAAAAATAGAGTTAGCCCTACGTTAATTATTAATATATGAATTACTACTTAGGGTAGGAACTTATAAACTAATATTCAGGTTACACCCTATCTAACTTAAAAAATACAGCACTACTAAACACATACATGAATATCAAATGTGTGGCACTACACAAGGCTTGCTCGCATCGCTCGCTCGCTCTTAAAAAGAGCACAAATTTCATCTTCATTGAAGGGAAATAAAAAAAAAGGCTGGTTTTAATCTTTTGTCGCTCCTAGATGCCCCCCGAATTGAGTAAAATGGTTCGAATGCACCCAGAATGAAATGCAAAAGATCCAATTTATCTGGAAGGAGTTAAAACTAATGTCCTCAATTTCTAACAGTTTGTCGTATATCAGATCTGGTTGGTTTGCATGCCATGTGACAGAGCGAATTCAGCAGAGGCAGAGAAGCCAGACACACTTCTCAATTTCTGGTCGTGAAATTAATACGTTCTGAAAAGCTCACAAAAAAGATGTATGAGATTACGAGTTATGACAGTAAAGTAAGTTTGTGTGCCCTGAAAAGTTAAATGGTGGACGTTTCATAAGGAGAAAAGAATATTTCAAGAACTATTTATTATTTTAATTTGCATCTGAGAGATGGCAAAAATAGTAAAGATTTCTCCTGTTTTGGGACATGTCCCATGTACAGCCACGGTTCAATTTTCCTTTACACCCTCCTGAAATAATGTCATTCCTAGGTGCTGAATAAAATCGTGCTAAGAATGGGAGGGGGGGGGATGACTAAACAGAGATTCAGGAATCTCACTTTACTAGCTCAACATAACAGAAATTGAAATGAAACTCACCTGTTTTTCCTGAAAGTGCCTATTACAAGAATGATATACACTGGAGGATTCTTCAGTGCTCTCCTAGAAACCAAATGAATGAAGACAAATAACGCAGAAAGTTGCATTTCATAATGCCCTCAACTTACACTTATAAAATCTACTACGTTTTCTCACCAGGGATTTTAGCAATGACCTCACTGATATCTTGCCAGAAACACTGTCTGTAATAATTACTCAACCTGGCGCATCACTCTATATATATATATATATATATATATATATATATATATATATATATATATATATATATATACATATATATATATATAAATCTATATATATATATATATATATATATATATATATATATATATATATATAGATTTTATATATATATATATATATAGATAGATAGATAGATAGATAGATAGATATAGATAGATAGATAGATAGATTATATATATATATATATATATATATATATATATATATATATATAATGGCAGTTAACTCTCATGTTCCACATTACATCATAGTTTACTAAATGAAGCTAAATAGTGAAGAAGCACATATCTACAGTCTAATGCCATTTTCCGCTGTATTTTAGGGTGGTACACCTGATGGTGGAAGTTCATGTCTTCAAGTAAAGCAACTATTTTCATCCTTCGCATTAAATGCAGTTAATAGCAAGGCCCATACTTTCCAGGCCAGACAGGGAGAGTGAGAGTAGAGGAGTGATGACGTCACCCGTCCCATAGCCACCACTCACCTCACAGCAAACTATGGTAGACCCTCTTCTACTCACCTCACAGCAAACTAAGGTAGACCCTCTTCTTCTGCAGCATTTTCTAAGTCTACACTTCGATATTTCATACTCTGATGGTATACCATATCTTCCGTTTCAAGGTCAGAAACCACAGGTAGTGTTGCAAAACAACACTGCAGACAAAGATAATCTGCGATTTGGAGAATTTCTTGATCGAATTATTTCATTTGGTTTCTCATTCAAAGATGACAAGGAAGTCTGTGTTACATTTCCTTCATTACATTCTGTCTTAGAATTGTACTTAGTACCTACTGTTGCAATATATTTTACATGGTGTATTTTTAGTTGACGCTTTACAGATAATGGGGAATGGTGGTCATGGTTGGACCCCATTTGCATGAGACAAACAAGAAAGTGATTAAGAAAAACCTTATTTAACCTTTTCCTTAATACTGTTTATATAAAATATCAAAGGTTGCCTTTGCTGTTTCACGATATATTACTTGATACTTTCAAGGATCGATTCTCAGATTATTTGAATATGGGAATTGCTTTTTTTTTTTTCTACCATTAATTGCTTCTGACCACATTGATATAATTCACAGCCAGACTGTATATGTAATATTTATAGCGGTAAATAGTAATCATTGTTAGAGGAGCATATTAATAAAAATGTTGTGATTGATAAGGAAATCATTTACGAAAGGTTTTGGATAATGAGATTTCCGTCTAGCACATTGCATTCTTACACTATTGCCGATGAACTGCTCAAGTCATGTGCTGTGTACGTTTCAATTCGTAGGCTAAAGGGTCAGCAGGCTTGAGGGTCATGTGTTATGCTTATTGGCTAATGTCTTTAATTATCAAGTGTCTGGAGATCTCCCAGTGGAGAATGCAATCAACTAGCATTAATCTGCCAAGAAAGTGACAGCTTGTTCCCAAAGCACTGAGAATTAAGTGAAGAATTGATGTTTTTTAATCATGTAATGCCATAGAGGCGTACATCGGCCTCGTCCCATATAGTGGCCTAGTCTAGGGTTTCTACATTTCATGAGGGGTAATACAGGCCTGGCTGCTTCCGATACAATCCTACAAGTTCCTCTAGATGACATACGAGTACATTTCAATTCCTCATAATGTTTTTGCTTCTGAATTTTATGCATCCTTCCCATCTTATTCATCTTCGAATTCTTCCTCAGCCTGCATTTCCTTTGCCTTTTATTTATGGTCTTATTATCGAGATAATTTCTGACCTCTTCAATCGTAGTAAGCCCAGGAGTATTTGGGGCTAACCTGAATACAGTTTAAAAACAAGTTCCCTGAACGAAGGGGCTGACGCAGTATCCAAGCATCTTGACTTGAAATGCTCTTTATTCAGGTATGCTTTTGAAGATCATTCTTTTGAAGGAACAACCTTTTCAGGATTTCCAGCCACTGGTTCGCTCAAGTTTTGGCTTATGTTTTTCCAGAATCTGCATCTTGGCAATTGTTTTTCTTTTTCATGTTTTCTTCCCTACTGGTTCGTCTTTATTCTCATATTCGTCTGTCCTCTCCTTTCCTCTGTAGTAACGGTGGACTCGTCAGCGTCTCTAGCTTTTGTCCATTGCTCTGTTTCTTTTCCTGCTTGGTAGCTACTCTGTGGTTGCAGGATGATTTGGTGGAGAGGCGCGGGTCCTGGAGGTGTGTGTCCACGTAGAGGGAGGACAGGAGTGAGCCAGTGCCCTCACTTTCATTCTCGACGTCTTAATAACTTTTATAATAAATAGAATGGACCCAACTCAGACACGAGATACGGATAATACAGGAGCATGAGCGAGAGAGAGAGAGAGAGAGAGAGAGAGAGAGAGAGAGAGAGAGAAATAACTAAACAAAGATTCAGATAAAAAGAACTAAACAGAGAGAGAGAGAGAGAGAGAGAGAGCGAGAGAGAGAGAGAGACAGAGAGAGAGAGAAATAACTAAACAAAGATTCAGATAAACAGAACTAAACAAAGAGAGAGAGAGAGAGAGAGAGAGAGAGAGAGAGAGACAGACAGACAGACAGACAGACAGACAGAGAAGAGGAAGAAGGAGGCGTAGACGTTCCATTAAGAACTGAATGACATAGGCAATGAAGAGAGAGAAGAGTATAAAACAAGGCAAAGAGAAAACGGTAAGAGCAAGGGTGCAGAGAGGAAGGAGACACTGGAGGAGGTTAGATTAGGGAAGAATGGGAGGACTGGATGGGACTGAGGATGGGATAAAGAGAAGAATGGTAGTCTTAAGGCTGATTATAATTCTTATCGGCGCTAGATGCCTTTGTTTCCGTAGAGAAATATTCTTTTTTTATTTTTTTTAAATAAAGCAGAGCCGTCATTAACCCTTTAAAGACAATGATGGCTCTTAATGCTATCGTTGTTATTGCTTGACGACTACATTTAGTGCATAGCAGATTCGACGTACACAACTGGTTAACATTCCCTTTTATGCTACCTAGATGTGCATTTTTAAGCCATACCACGTTGAGTACACCGCTTCCCGTCCGATCAGCGAAGTTAAGCAACGTTGGGTCTGGTTAGTACTTGGATGGGTGACCGCCTGGGAACACCAGATGCTGTTGGCATCCCTAAGTGTCAAGTGGGGTTGGTGGAGGATTAGTGCCCCTCTCTGTAAAACAATTAACTCTAAGCCATTGGCCACCCCGTCTGGGATACATGGCGTCTGGCAATGAATGAATGAAAATATATATATATATGTATATATATAATATATATATATATATATATATATAATATATGTATATATATATATATATATATATATGTATATATATATGTATGTATGTATGTATATATATATGTATGTATATATATATATATATATATATATATATATATATATATAATATTATATATATATATATGTATAATGTGAATATTAAAATGTCGCATGCGGAATTATACAGTCAGGAAGAATGGTACTTCAGTTCCCACAAGAATACAACACATAAAAGAAATGAAACCTGGCAATTTAATATTCTTCCAACTCTGACAAGATCATGCATTTGAACGTATCAACTTACGAAAGGCCAAACTCTTTAATTTGTCTCTCTTTTGTTCAGTCTTTCCAGGGAATGAGCAACAGCTTTGAGGGCTTCCAGCCACTGGGTCTTTCGTCTTTGTACAAAAAAATAATCACACACACACACACACACACACAAACACACACACACACACACACACACACACACACACACACACACACACACACACCAAGACGTCCACAGACTTGCACATTATGGCACATTTCTCATTGACGCTCATAGCACTTGCATTGCATTACTTATATCCCGTGAGATGGAAGGAGAGCGTACCTCCCTCCCCTCCCCCCTCCCGCTGCGGGGGGTCAACTTGACGTGGTGGTGGGGCTTGAATCGTGGTTGGCAGTGCCACCTACTTTGGAGGCATGTCTACCTTTGTAGGGTTCGGTATTTGTCGGCCTTGTGGACCAAGCACTCCCTACATCACTGGTGGAGGAGGCCTGCTGGTGATGTTAGTCCCTGCCCATTTGCCATCTAGGGCGGGACTGTTGCCTCCCCAAGTGTTTGCTGTGTGTTGTGTCCCATAATGCTGGGAGACGGGAATCCTGGAGGTTGAGCGATGCTGCACGATGCGCCCTGCAGCTAGCATTACACCTCTTTGGTCCTTTATTCTGGCTAGACGGGCAGCCTGGTTGGGCCCAACCAGGTCAGTCGGCTGGTCATGCATTGGCTAAGGTCAAGTGGGCACTGGGGGGCCTGGTGGCTCCTATCGTCCTGGAGTCACCTTTTTCCGGGTCCCCTAGTGGTTACCTGTGTATACTCCTCTGCTACCCCTGGGGTCGTCAGTAGCTCCGTCCCTGACATATGGCCTCCCCTTGTTGGGCTCCGTGGTGGGTGGGGGGGTGGGGGAATGAAGTCATATGTTGCTTATTATGGAATATTCCTGAAATCCCCAACATGGCCAAAAGGATGACGACCATATATCTATTCCTGGACTTCCCTCTGACTCATCTAATGAAAAGATTCCGTCTTCTACTACTGCTTCCCTTACTATCACATTGGAACCTTATCAACTACTGTCTCATTCAAAGTCCCGTAGGGTGTCTGGTCCTACTAGTACTATTTCGTCCCCATGTGAAATCTTGCCTGGCTTTTATGAACCAGCCCATTTTGCTCGGTACCTGGTGACCCGGGCAGTGGAGGGTGTCCATGTGGCGGACTTAAATATTTTTGAGGTGTACCAGACTATTGTTTGTGCTTGTGGTAGGGAGTCTAAAATGTCATCACAACAGGATGGGAGCCTCCTTGTGGAGGTCACTTCTCCAGAAAAGAGAGATTGACTCTGTACTCTGTCCAAAGTATCTGGGACCTCTGTTACGTGCTCACAGCATCCCACTTTCAACCAATCTCGTGGGGTGGTCTACTCTCGAGAGCTGCTCCGGTACTCGGAAGAAAAACTTTTTGAGGAACTGAGTGTCCGTGGTGTCTTCAAAGTGAATAGATTCCACAAGAAGATTGATGGTATCCATTTGCCTATGCCCTCCCATTTGTTGACTTTCGATGCCACTCAGCTTCCCTCTTTCATTAAGGTTGCTTGGTTGTCTTTAAAGGTGAAGCCATATGTACCCAATCCAAGATGTTGTTATCACTGTCAAAAGTATGGCCACGTCAGCAAATACCTTCGTAGACTATTGCAGTGGCTTCTAGTGATATGTGCCACATGTGGAATTTCCCATGAGAATTTGAATTGTTCTGGTACGGAGACCTGTGTCAATTGTGGGGGTGACCATGCAGCTACCTCCACATCTTGTGACAGATATAAATTTGAGTATAAGGTCTTGGCTCTGCACACTCGTGAGAGAATTACCTTTAAAGAGGCTACACACAGAGTTATGTTTACGTATATTTGACCTGGAGTCTCCTTCGCTTCAGTTCTGTCACAGTCCGTCCAGTCAGGCCGCCATTCTGGTGATTCTCTACGATGTGAGAGTCTGGGTATTCGGTCAACTTCCATCCGATAGGATGCTGATTCCCTCGGTGCCTGTCAGCAACAATTTTATGGATGTGGGAGACACTACTGATGGAGAAGACACCTCAGCTACTACCTCCAGGAATACGTCTAAGAATATCTCCGTAATTCCTTCTGAACTTGTGCAGGCTGAGGTACAGTCCCGAGCTAATGGAAGGGAAACACCACCATAGCCCAGAGAAGCACATCCACGGTTGTTTCTACCCGGCGAGTTATTGGGGAGAGGGTGAGAGTATGGGAGAGGGGGAGATTTTGTGGGGGTCTGATGGAGGGAGAAGCGGGAGGGGAATAGAGCTCCCAGACAGGGCTGCCTGTTAGTGGATAGTTAGGTCAACATTACAATTTCACTGATATATCTGCCTTAACTTTGGCCAAAATTGGAATATTTATAAATCATTGTCCACTTATTAAATACAGTTGGATTATAAAATAGATTGTCAAGTAACAGATATAATTTTGTGCGGTAATAAAGATCAAGATTATTGAAATATAATTAGTAATTTATCGTTACAGAAACATATTTCACAAATTGAATAGCATTTTAGAACTGTCTGCAAAGTCTTCGATAGAAGATCGTGAGTTTGTTATATAATATTACTAAAACAATATAAATAATAATAAAAATATAATTTGTGAGGTGAAACATGACGCTTATGAGGTGTGCCATTATTAAGAAAAAAGATGTTATCTAAGTTTAAAAAATCACTCTGTAGTTTACGATTAAAGATAGTGATTGAGTAATTGCTTGAACGTCTGATGCATTATATTGTATCACACACACACACACACACACACACACACACACACACACACGTCTACAATGACGTTAACTCAGTAAATAAAGAGGATGACAACAGATGTAAAATGATGAATATTATTTCACTCCCCATTTATTTCAGCGATAGCATTTACACAAGTATCTCACTGTCTAAATACGTTTATTTAATATGGTGCTTAACTATAACTAACTACTACTAGGGTCAGTTAAGATAAGAGCCAAATTAACGAGACAAGATAAACCAAGTTAGCAGTCCTCACGTTCCTTGTTATACAACTTGATAACAATAGACCGTAATCAGGCAACCATGAACAGAAGGGAAGGTGGTGCTAAGCCGTTTACCATACATTATCAAAGCGAACCGAATGGTGGCAACTACATGGTGCGATACGCTTCAAACATTGGTTTAAAGGTTAATGAAGCACAAACAGAAATGATGTCAGGACAGGGGCCTGGTGAGGCTGATCAGAAATCGGAATCACCATGGAGCGGAGGTTGCACAGAGTTGCTGAGCGAGGGCGTATCATCGGACTTCGTGACAGTGGCATGTCAGTTCGGAACATTGCCAGGACTCTGGGAATTACTCCTAGGACTGTACTGAGGTGGATTCACAGGTAAGAATAAAGGAAACCGTCACGAAAGTTCTAGCATGTTAATATAGATGATGTTTGAGGTTATTGTTACATACTAATGTCATCTACAAATTAGATATGAATACAGACTTTGCATTTCATTCTCCCTCCTGTTGCTACCCTCCCTCCCCTTCCTCCCTCCCCCCCAATACCATCACTCTGCCCCACCATCCGCTCACCATCCCTTATCTCTCTATGCCCCCTATCTAGGCCCCTCTAACTCCACGTATGAATTGCACACATTAAAGTGCATATGAATATCACTTGACTGACGTGCTGAAGATGTTAATATTTCGATTACAATTACTTCAAAAACTATCCCAGAAGTATTCTATTTTCATGTTATACTAATGCGTTATGTTGTCTGTTTTCTCTCTTCCCCTAACCTATATTTGCACATATCCAAATGGCTATCCTCTCTCTCCCCGACTCCTCCCGTCCTCTCTCCCAAGTCTCTTCCCTCCCTCTCTCCCGTGTGTCTTACCACCATCTTCCCTGGTCTCATCCGTCCCCTCTTCCTATGCTTCAGACAAATGATTCAACAGATTCAAACTCTTAATCCCAGAGAAACAGGCGTTAGCATTGTGAATGTAACGGTAAAATCAGGCCGGAATTATACTGCATTATATTATTGCCTAGTTTCATTGTTTTATCTGTTAATATTATATTATAATTGATAGGTGTTGATTCCATACATATTATCACAGGTGGGAGGAGAGTGGCGATCTAAGAAATTTGCCTGGAGGTAGACCACAACGCTGCACAACACCAGCACAAGACCAAGAAATTGTTGCTGCGCAGAGGACAGACCACATACTAATGCAGTGGCAATTCGGGATGCGTTGCATTTGGATGCAAGTGTGTGGACAGTGAGGAGGAGGCTACACGAGGCTGGGTTGCATCATCGAGTTCCAGCGGCCAAGGAGCGTCTCACCCAGCAGCACAGAGAGGGAAGGCTCCAATTTGCTAGGGAATATGTGAACAGAGGGGAGGAGTTTTGGAGTCGCATTATCTGGACGGACGAAAAGACTTTCTCATCTACTTCCCATGGACAGCTTCATTGTTGGAGACGCAATAATACCCGGTGAGTATAAACCATTAGGACATACAAAATACTGACATTTATTTTGGTTATCTTCATTTCACAAAGATATTATTAATGAATTATTCTATACGAGTGCTACTTTCATTTATATACCTTCTAATAAAAGAACACCACATTCGAGGATGAGCCCTTTATTGATGTTTTTCGCTATTGCTTTGCTTCTTCAGGACAAAGCAATTGTGAAACGTTGTCAATAATGTTTCCTCGAATATTTTGTTTTTACCATAATGTCAAACGAATGCTCATTTCAACTCATTCTTTCTAACTTCTCTTTCAGTTATGACCGCCAGAATGTTTACGAGGTGGCAAGAAGTGGGCACCAGACAGTGAATGTCTGGGGTTGGATCAGCCTCCACGGAATGGGTGATATTCAGGAAATAGAGGGGCGATTTAATGCCCAGAAATATGTGAACATCCTGAATGACTTTTTCCTGCCCTCTTTTAATAACAGGAATCACCCTCTCCCTCCAGGCACAGTATACTTTGTGCACGACCGCTGCCCCGTTCACCAAGTAAGGGTTGTGCAGGATTGGTTTGACCAACATCCACAGTTTCAGTTGCTACCGTGGCCCAGTAAGGGAGCTGACTGCAACCCCATCGAGAACATCTGGGGGACAATGGTGAACAGCTGGGAGCCTGGCATGGAGCGCACAAGGGAGCAACTCGTGAACCATACACGTGAGGTGTGGGAGATGTTTCGAGCTCGGCCCGCCCTTGTGAGGAATCACACTGCTAACATGCCTAGGAGGCTTCAAGCGGTTATTGAAAGGGATGGAGGATGGACCGGATACTAAGGTTGTGATTATGTTGACAGGTGAAATTAAAAAGATAATAGGCTACATGAGGCATAGAGAATAGTAGTGGCGTATGTGCCTGAATTCCCAGCTTGAGAGTCTGAATCCTTTTTAAGCTATGGTAATAATAATAGGTCATGTTTACTTCAAACAGCACTTGCAGTATATATATCAAGACCGGTGAAAGGACGAGACGCATCATTCCACTACCATCCAGCTATTCCGACCAGCCTGTTCTGTCAGCCTCAGTTTGGTGCCTCTTCGCTTCCCCTACCGATAATTGTTATTGTAATGTTGTGCCATAATATAGTGCTTTTACTTCTGGAGTGTTTAAATCCCCAAGTTTAATCATACATTGGATTACGAGTATATAAAAATCGGCAAATTTTTTTCGCTTACACTTCTTAAACTTATGATCTTTTCCGTATTCTTTATTTATCTTTTTTTTATCATAAATAAACTAAAGAGCTGGAGGTGTAAACACGAAATGTTGTGGTATGCTATGATATAATTATATTTAATATGAACACACTACCCAAAGACAAGGATTTGAGAAAGTGAAATTAAGTGAGATGACCATGAAAGAACAATAATAATACTAATAACTAATAAATTAAATGAAAATAATGAAATGACAAATATGAAAATACTAAAAAATGAAACAAATAAGAACAAAAATAAACAGGAGCAATCAGATTTCTGACGTCCGCCAAGGCCTGATATGGACAAGAACAAAGACATTGCCGATTACAAAAATTTTTTTTTGAGACCTTGACCTTTGAATGACCTCCAAAATTTAATGGGGTCTTCCATGGCCCACGATCTATCCCTGGTAGAAATTTGGTGAAGATCCATCCATTAGCTTTGACTCCAAAATTTGGGGGGGGGATCTTTTTGATAATCTTTTTGAGACCTAGACGCTTGACCTATGACCTCCAAAATTTAATGGTCTTCCTTGGCCCCAGGTCTATCCCTGGTAGAAATTTGAAGATCCATCCAGTAGTTTTGACATAATCCTGCTAACAGACAGACAGACAGATAAATAAACCGCGACGATTTTATAACGTCCTTGGCGGACGTAATAAGTAACAAATACAAAATAAAAATCAAATACCCAAAATAGATAATAAAAAATAATAAAAATGAAAAAAAAAAAAAATGAAAATCATAACTTTATGTGACACGACAGTTTCGGCTACATCGTCTAGTTATCGTCAGATATGAGCAAAGTTTGGAAGGGGGCCAGAATAAATATTACCGCTCATAGAGGGGGAATGGGAGATGTGAAAAGAGAGTGAGGGAGTGGAAGAGGCGGAACAGGACGTGCACATGGGAAGTGAGAGAAGGGGGAGAGAGAGGGGATGGGGAAACTAAGGAGGAAGGTAAGACGGAGCCCGTAGATGTAGACAGAAAACATCTGTAAAGACGAGGCTGTCCCTTCGACCAGCAATATCATCACAGTATTGTATTATATCAGCGATTTCGCTGCCAAATTTTGAATACAATAAGTGGACAATGATTTATAATTATTCCCATTTTGGCCAAAGTTAACGCAGATATATCAGTGAAATTGTAATGTTGACCTAACTATCCACTAACAGGCAGCCCTGTCTGGCAGCTCTATTCCCCTCCCGCTTCTCCCTCCATCAGACCCCCACAAAATCTCCCCCTCTCCCATACTCTCACCCTCTCCCCAATAACTCGCCGGGTAGAAACAACCGTGGATGTGCTTCTCTGGGCGATGGTGGTGTTTCCCTTCCATTAGCTCGGGACTGTACATAACCCTCACCGATCCTCCTCTAACCATATTCGTGAATCCTCTGAGTCATTGATAGATGTTCCCCCAACTAAAGCTTCCCATGCCGATCAGGGTGGCCCCCCTTATGGTGCTATTGTCCTGGTCATAGCTACCGAGCTGGATGGTGTCACTGTGGTCCCAGACCCCAAGGTATCCCCACTATGGTCAGGGACTAAGTCCCCTTCTGCTTCTCAGGATCCCAGCCCTGTGGGATGCACTACTTGTCATACTTCTCCTTCTGATGGCACTGCCTGCTCTGATCTGGCTAAGGCAACTTGCGGTCCCCCTACCAAGTCATCTTTTGCTCCACCATAGAAGAAGACTATTGTTCGGCCTGCTTCTTCCTCCACTTTGCCATCTTCAATAATCAGGTATTTTGGGCTCCTCGTCCAAGGGGATAGTTGTGGTGAAGAAAACTATTAAACCTAACCCTTGGCCAAATATGCAGAAACCCGTCAAGGTTCCCAGTGTACGCAACTCTGGGGAGGCAAGGTTGTCTCACCCCTTATCCTGATTATTTCTTCACAATGGATACTATGGCATTCTCAACCAGTATATTACAATGGAACTATTGAGGTGCCATGGCAAATTGGGAGGAATTGCAATTATTACTCTCTGCTCTGAACCCGCTATGTGTCTGTCTTCAGGAGACGATGATGGGAGACAGACAGTTCCCTTCTATTAGGGGGTATGAGGTCTTCCATGCATCTCCTCCTGGTGGTCACAGCGGTGGATGTGCAATTTTGTGCTGTTCTGATGTCTCCTTTATTTCCTTTGTGATACAGTTTCCCTTTCAAGTTCTAGCAGTACAGATGCACGTTGGGAGGTGCTATACCATCTGTTGTCTGTACCTTCCACCTTCCATTCCTGTTATACATGCTGATCTAGAAACCCTTATCAGCCAACTTTCACCCCCATTCCTACTCCTTGGTGACCTTAATGGCCGCCATCCTTTGTGGGGTGACTCACTTTCGAATCCCCGGGGTGATCTTCTTGCCTCTTTAGTTGGGGATTTAGATTTGGTTGTCCTAAATGATGGGAGGCTGACCCATTTTCATGTTCAGACTGGGACTTATGTCATTGACCTTGCCACCTCCTCCTCTGACTGTGCCCTTGATTTTTCTTGGGAGGTTTTGGATGATCTACATGGTAGTGACCATTATCCTGTGATGGTCCAGTCTATTCTCTCTGTTCCTGCAGCCTGTATGCCACGCTGGTGTTTGGAAAGGGCTGACTGGTCTCTCTTTGAGGAACTATGTGTATTTGCCAACAGGGTTACTGATTCTTCAACTATTGATAATGCCGAACTTTATTTTACTAAGACCATTTTCTCAACAGGGGTCCATTCCATCCCACAGACTTCTGGTGTTTTTTCCCGGAGACTGTGCAATGATAGAATGATGACTGCTCTATAGCAAAGGGAGCTTACAAAGCAGCTGCCCGTCAGTACTTTGCCAATCGTAATGTTGTTTTTCTAAAAATACAGTTTCACAAAGCACGTGCTCACTATAGATGGGTCACGAAGAATGCTCGCCGTAACTTGTGGAGATCGTATGTTTCTACAGTTACATCCTCGACTCCAATGTCTATGGTGTGGAAAAAGGTGCACAAGATTTGTGGTAGGTTTTCGCCCCCCTCCCCACCGGTGTTGCAACTTCACGGAGAACTTGTGTCTGCACCAGATGCAGTTGCCTCTGCCTTTGCAAATCAGTTTTATGATGTCTCAAAAAAGGACTCTTCTCAGCTGTTTGCTACCTTTCATAGGAATCAGGAGATACTGGGTCTTGACTTTCGTTCTTGTGGTGGAGAGACGTATAATTTAGACTTTAGCCTCCGTGAGTTGCATGATGCCCTCTCAGAGTGTGGTGACACTGCTCCTGGGCCTGACGACATTCCATACGGTTTGCTTCATCATCTGCCAACTGATTCACTTCAGTTTTTATTGGACCTTTTTAACCCGCCACGTGCCAATCTGACATAATTCCGCAGCCAGTGCCAGTGCCGTTTTAAAACGGTTTAAAATAAAAAACTTCATTGTGACCACATTTTTCAAGATTCGCGGGTAAAAATTGGCAGGCATGTAAGGTAACTGTTCCTCTACCATCCCCCAGGCTGTCAAGGCCATACACTCACTCGCTCCCCCCCCCCTTATGCCTCACGCTCGCTCTGCCTCACTCTGCCTGTGTGCCTCACCCAGTGCTGTACATAGTGAAGGCATTTTGTAAATATTTTCATGTAAGTGTAAGTTGTAAATATTTTCTTATAAGTGTAAGGACTGTATATTGAAGTCAAGTTGTAAATATCCTCTTGTAAGTGCCAGGACTGTACGTAATGAAGTCAGGTTGTACTTATCTTCAAGTAAGTGTAAGATAATGCATTCACAGTGAGAAACACACACAAATTGTGATGGATGCTGAAGTAATAAGTAATCAGAAAAGTGTACTGAACATTGCTATACCTTCCCAACATAAATACCTGAATATACCTTACATAGAAAACAGCTTTCTCCCAAATACATGTTTTTTTTTTTGTTTTTTTTATGCGAGGAAGAAGGAACCAAAGGCCATGGCCCGCAGTAACACTTCCTTCCAAGAGAAAAACAAAATACAATAGAGAGCCAAATTCAAGATCCGATCATTTTGAGATGCCTGGACACACTGCGTTTGAAAGACTGGAGATCATAGGCAGCAGGAAATACAGACAGAGGGAGACAGTTCCAGAGATGACCTGTTGCATAAGTGAAAGACTGGGAGTAACGGTTAACTCTTGCATTAGAGAGTTGGACAGAAAAGGGATGAGAGTTTGCTGCCAGACGGGTGCTACGCGCCCGTCGTAGAGGTGGAGGAATGCAAGCAGACAGTTCAGAGGAGCAGTGACCATTAAAGTAGCGATAGAAAAGAGATAAAAATGCAACAGTGCGGCAAAGAGACAGAGGTTGAAGGGAGTCAGTAAGAGGAGGAGAGTTAATGAGACGAAAAGCCTTTGACTCCACCCTATTGAGAAGAGCTGTATGTGGGGAGCCTCCCCACACATGAGAGTTGTACTCCACACAGGGGCGGATAAAACCTCTGTATAGAGTCAACAATTGTGCAGGGGTAAAGAAAGAGCGGAGTCGGCTTAGCACACCCAATCTCTTGGAAGCAGATTTTACAAGAAATGTAATATGATCTTTCCAAGATAAGTCCCGAGTAAATGAAACCCCAAGCATGTTCAAGGATGATGCAGGATTAAGCTGAATATTATTAAACATTAATGGGTATACCTGTGGAAGATTTTGTCGGGTTGATAGGTGTAAGAACTGAGTCGCATTAAAGACAACCATATTATTTTTACCCCAGTCAGCGATACGAGCCAAGTCAGACATTAGGTGTGCCATAGCCTCATCCCTTGTTTCTTGAAGTAACTGTTGAGATGGGTGTTGCGGGAACCGAATGGAAAGGTGAAGGGTGGAGTCATCAGCGTATGAGTGGATAGGGTTAGATGTACAGCTTAGAAGATCATTGATGAATAAAAGGAAGAGAGTTGGTGATAGGACAGAGCCCTGAGGAACACCACTGTTGATAGATCTAGGAGAAGAACGATGGCCGTCTACAACAGCGGCTATAGAACGACCAGAAAGGAAGCTAGCGATGAAGGTACAGATAGAAGGATAGAAACCGTTGGAGGGCAGTTTGGAAATTAAAGATTTATGCCAGACTCGATCGAAAGCCTTTGAGATGTCAAGTGCAATGGCAAAGCTTTCGCCAAAGTCCCGAAAGGAGGATGACCAGGAGTCTGAAAGGTAGGTGAGAAGATCGCCAGTGGAGCGTCCCTGACGGAACCCATACTGACGATCGGAAAGAAGGTTGTGATAGGAAAGATGCCTTAAAATTTTTCTATTAAGAATTGACTCGAAAACTTTTGAAATACAGGACGTTAAAGCAATTGGACGATAGTTGGAGGGTTGGGAGTGGTCACCCTTCTTTGGGACTGGCTGAATGAGAGCAAACTTCCAGCAAGAAGGAAAGGTACAAGTTGACAGACAAAGGCGAAAGAGTTTGCCTAGGCAGGGTGTAAGCACAGAAGCACAGTTCTTGAGAACAACAGGAGGGACCCCATCAGGCCCATATGCCTTGTTAGTACTGAGGCCAGTGATGGCAGAAAATACATCAACTGAAGAAATTTTAATGTCAGCCATGAGGAAGTCAGAGGGGAGAAGTGATGGAGGAACAGCACCAGAATCGTCTAAGGTGGAATTGGAGGAGAAAGTCTGTGCGAAGAGATCTGCTTTATCAGTAGAAGAAATAGCTACAGAACCATCGGAGTAGAAAAGAGGAGGGAAGGATGATGAGGTAAAGTTGTTAGAAAGATTTTTGGCAAGATGCCAGAAGGAGCGGGAAGAATTCGAGTTGGAGAGTTGAGAGCATTTAGTATGGATGAAATTATTTTTAGTAGAGCGAAGAACAGACTTAGGACGATTCCGGGCAGAAACGTAAAGATGATGTGATTCAGGGGTGGGTTGGTTCCGGTACCTTTTGTAGGCCCTCTCCTTGTTGCGGACGGCATTAGAACAAGCGTGATTAAACCAAGGCTTTCTTGCGTTAGTCAAAGGATATGAGAAAGGAATGTATGCTTCCATGCCCGAGAGAAAAACCTCCGTAATGCGCGAGGCACACTCAGATGGCTCTCGGCCATGGAAGCAATAATCATTCCAGGGAAAATCAAAGAAGTACTGCCTGAGAGCCTCCCAGTTCGCGGCTCCAAAATGCAACAGACGACGTTTCCCTGGAGGGTCCACAGGCCGTACCGGAGTGATAGGACAGGTTAAGGTAATAAGGTTGTGATCGGAGGAGCCCAATGGAGAGAAAAGATTAACAGAGTAAGCAGAAGGATTAGTTGTGAGGAAGAGGTCAAGTATGTTGGAGCTCTCTCCAAGGCGGTCAGGGATTCGGGTAGGGTGCTGTACAAGCTGCTCTAGGTCATTAAGGATAGAAAAGATGTAGGCTTGTACACCAGGTGGATCCGTGAAAGGAGAGGAGAGCCAAAGGTGGTGGTGAACATTGAAATCTCCAAGAATGGAGATTTCAGAGAAAGGAGAAATGGACAGAATGTGTTCCATCGTAGAAGTAAGATAGTCGAAGAATTTTTGATAGTCAGTAGAATTAGGGGATAAGTAAACAGCACAGATATATTTAGTCAGAGAATGACAGGAAAGCCGAAGCCAGAGTGTGGAGAATTCAGAAGAATCAAGTTCAGGAACACGAGAGCAAGATAAGTCGTTGCGTATGTATACACAACAGCCACCTTTGGCTTTGAAATGAGTATAGAGAAAGTAGGAGGATACAGAAAAGGGTTTGCTGTCGGCTGCCTCAGACAGCTGAGTCTCCATCAGAAAAAGAAGGTGAGGTTTAGAGGAGGAGAGGTGGTGCTCAACAGAGCGAAAGTTAGATGAAAGGCCGCGAATGTTGCAGAAATGAAGAAGAAGAGAGTCAGACAGTGGTTCCAGGCACCTCGAGTCGTCACCGGGAGAGGGGCAGATGGCGGGGGCATTTATGGTCCCCCCCCCTGGGGACTCCGAGGCTTGATTAATAGACGCCATTTTTGTTGATTTTTGAAAAGGAAGTGTAGTGTGTACTGTGCTGTACTGGTGAGTGTGAGAGAGCAGCTATACCTGTACATGAGTATGCAGGACTCAATAAAACTCATTTCTGAGCCTTGGTGAGCATTTTAATGGGAAAATTCTTTATTTCCACATCAAGATTTATCATTTTAGCTCCCCCTAAAAAAGGTCGAAAAATGGCCAGCACTGGGGTGATCCATAGGGCTAAAAATAGCCGGCACATGGAGGGTTAACAGGGTTTGGAGTGAGGGCTCTATTCCCAGGAACTGGAAGTTGGGTATTGTCCTCCCCATTCCCAAGCCTGGTAAAGATCATTCCCAGGTCACCAAGTATCGCCCTATCACTTTAACATCATGTGTGTGTAAGCTGTTCGAGAAGATGGTCAGTGTCAGGCTTATGTGTTTTCTGGAGATGGGTTGCTTTCTCTCTTCGTTCCAAAGTGGTTTCAGTAAGTTATGGTACACTTCAGACAATCTGATCAGGCCCGAGGTGTCGATTTGTGAAGCTTTTGCCTCTAAGCAACATCTTGTGGTTGTGTTCTTTGACCTTGAGAAGGCTTATGACACTGCCTGGCACCATGGCATCCTCCAACAACTTCATGCCTTTGGTTTACATGGTTGCCTGCCTGTGTTGCTTGGAGACTTCTTGACTGATCGTGTGTTTCGGGTTCGTGTGGGTTCTACCCTCTCTGCACCACTGTGCCAGGAGGAAGGTGTCACACAGGGGAGTGTCTTAAGTGTTTCCCTGTTTGCAGTGGCCATCAATGGTATCATTGACACTTTGCCTGGTGATATCCTCATCCCTTTATGTGGATGACTTAGCTATATGGTTTTCTGGCTCCTGTATGTCTACTATTGAGTGGCATCTGCAACTTCCCTTGGATAAGAATTCTGCCTGGGCCACTTCCAAGGGTTTTCGGTTTTCCCCTTCTAAGACTGTGGCTATATACTTCTGTAGGATGAAAGGGGTACACCCGGACCCTGATCTCCAGCTTTGTGGCCGGAGACTTCGTTTTGTGACAGAGACGAAATTCTTGGGCCTGAAATTTGACTGTCATTTGACATGGCTTTCACACTTGGCAAATCTTAAAACATCATGTATGAAGGCTCTCAATCTATTGAGGATTCTGTCCCATAGCTCTTGGGGTGCTGATCGGAGGATGCTCTTGCATTAGTTTCAGGTTTTTCTAATCTCCATGCTGTCATATGGCTGTGAGGTATACTCCTCTGCCACAGAGTCCAGACTGCAAACTCTAGATGCTGTCTATCATGCTGGTCTTCACCTTGCAACTGGGGCTATTCGGTCATCTCCAATTCCCAGCTTGTGGTGGAAGCTGGTGTGCCTCCCTTAGATCTACTGCGTCAGTCTGTTGCAGCACGGTGCTGGGTTGCTGACGAGTGGTGGGACTCAGCCGCACTGTGATGATTGCCTTGTTCCCCTTACTGACCGTCACTTGCTGGTCGAGTGCCCGAGTCTGGGGGGCCTGCGTCAGAGATTCCTCCATAGGCATAGAGGGACAGATGGTGCCTGCTGTCTCTCCTCGATGCTTGGTGGAGCCCATAGTGAATTTACTGATTTTTAAATTTTCTTCAGGAGGCAGGCTTCCTTCCACTTTTATAATTGATATTTTCTTTTAACTCTTCTTTTATTATTTTCACTGTCTTATTTCTAGTAATTGTTATTAACTTTATTTTGAATATGCACTATTTATTTCCTGCATCTTTTGGCTTGTTGTTTGGCGGCATATGACTCTGGCAGTTGCGCTGCCAGATTTTAATTATTCTCAATCAATCAATCAAACCCTCCCCCTCCCTCTGTCTGTCTGTCTGTCTGTCTCCCTCTCTCTCTCTCTCTCTCTCTCTCTCTCAAGTTAAGGATAATGGCATGTGTTGATAAGCGGAAAAAGGTAAATCAAGTAGAAGTAACACTGTCTTATTCCAGTATCTGTTATACTCGTATTTGGGAAGTACGTGTTACCTTCTGAATATGCAACTCCAACCCACTGTCACCATACACGAGCATCATTGCAGAATACACAAATGTCATCCAGATATAGATGTAAGGTGCTCTTCATGGTTCCAGTCCTTTGCCAGCATAAAATTTCTTTTCCCCCCCATTTTTTACACTCTGGTGATATGCTGGTGTAAATGCTCTAATCAATATGACGGCCATATACTAATCGTGAATTCTGTTCTAGATGAGGCCAGAGATTTTTTTTGCATATAATGCCATCAGATCTTTTGCCAGTCTGGTAAGCATAAAATGTTCTGAACTTCGGTAGCCTATTTACTAAGCCTTGAAAGATTTACTGTGTGATTTGATATATTTTCTACCATTATCGAGTAAACAGTACAATCAGTATACAAATAAAAGTGAAAGTAAGGAGTGAAAAGCTGGCACATTGCGAATGAAGACAAGTGGGAAGGAAAAGATATGAAGTGATTTTTTTTTTTTTTTTAAATAGAAAAAATGCACCCAATCAGCAAAGCAAGAAGATAATGGGAAGGCCAGAATAGGAAGATCAAAGGCTGACGTATAATGGTGGGAAGGAGGAGGAGAAGGAGGAGAGAAGAGAGAGAGAGAGAAAGGTGAATACAAGGAAAGTAAACAGCAACTGATCTGTCATTCCTCTCGATGCTGTTTGTTACGTGGTAGTTTAGATGTACATATCTATATTATATTATGTCTAACCTATGATTCAAAGGTAATGAAAGAAAAGCATTCGGGAGCCGAATGCTAATCGCCCTCCAGAATATGCTGTTAGTCAAGTCCAAAATTTAGGCCATATCTTGATACCTTGAAGGTTTCATGTTCATAGCTCTAGCCGTTCGTGAGATATAATGGTCCTAAAGGAGGGCAGTAAAAAGTTGTTGACACTTGGCAACCATTTTGGTGACCTTGACCTTGACCCCAAATGCCAATTTTCGAACTCGTCTAAGATTTTGGCCATATCTTGATACCTTGAAGGTTTCATGTTGATAGCTCAAGCCGTTCGTGAGACATAATGGGAACACACACACACACACACACACACACACACACACACACATAGAGGCCTCCTATAGGCGAGCGATAATTATAGCAAACAGGACTGCTGCCCCTAATTCACAAAACCTACCAATCTAAGCCGAGTGGAGAAATAAGAGCCAACACACCGTGTATATTTGTCCTTCTATCTATCTATCTGTGTACATGTGTGTGTGTGCATTTACATTGTACATATACGAGTACTGTACTGGTAAATTCAGGGTGACCCATATATCATGCTCTATTTCCAACTCGCCGGGCAATTTATCCTGTGTTGTGAGGACAGCTCAGTTAGTGTCATTAGTATCTATTCCGCATCATTTCCTTATTTCCGACTCGAAATGCTATAACCACGCCCACAATACTTGACTGAGCCGTCTTCATAACACACAACACAATACTGTTTGTTTCTAGTGTTGCCAGACATATGGGCCACTCTGTATATTTTATATAGGCCTATATATATATATATATATATATATATATATATATATATATATATATATATATATATAATATACAGTGGCCCATATGTCTGGCAACACTAGAAACAAACAGTATTGTGTCGTGTGTTATGAAGACGGCTCAGTCAAGTATTGTGGGCGTGGTTATAGCATTTTGAGTTTGACACTTAGTGGTGGATGGGGGTGCACATCATTCACTCACTCAGTGTAGAAATGCCATATGATGTCTATACTGAGTGACAAGCCAAATGGTTTCCTGTTCCCAGGAAACCATTTACCACGCTGGATGGTAACCATACAACCGGGATTTCTGGCAGGATTAACTGTCCCCTAGATTCCCCTATCTAAAATCACTTAATTATTTCAGAGAGCCTCGGACGGCCCAGTACCTGCCCAGGGCCCCAACCAATTGGGCAGATTCGTATGGCCATGTCGAATGTGAGAGGTGTGAATGAGGAGAGCAAGGGGGTCGAAGTGGTGAATGTGTTCAACAGTGTGAGATATGCCCTGATGGCACTGTGTGAAACGAAAATGAAAGGGTGTGAAGTGGAGGAGTGGAAGGGTGTGAAATGTGTAAGACGGGAACGAATGGGTGAGGAAGATGCAAGGAAGGAGTTGCTTTATCGATGAATGAGGGGTGCCAGAGTGGAATGAGAGACTATAAATGTGTCAGCTTGAGATGTATGTCAAGTTCAAGTTTGAGAAGGTGAAAGTGGCAGTGACTGTAGCACATGCATCACGTGAGGACAGGAGTGAGAGAAAGACAGATTTTGGGATGACATGGGTGAAGCAGTGGGGGAAATGCCTAAGACCTATAAAGTGATCATAACGGGGGATATGAATGGAAGAGTAGGCACTGGTTCTGAGGATGACATAATGGGTTGTTATGGAGTACCAGAAAATGATAACGGGAAGTGACTAAAGGATACATGTCAGGAGAGGAGGTTGTGCATTCGTAACTTGTATTTCAAACACAAAGATGCACATAAATATACATGGTATAGAGGGAACGGGGATCGTGTTGAAAGAAACCTGACTGATTACATGCTCGTAAAGAGGTCGATGACGGGAGTGGTTGGTGATACGAGGGCCATGAGAGGACGATACGGAGGTCTGTCAGATGATATGATTGTGGTATGCAAGATCAAGCTGAGAGAAGTAAGGTGAATCAGGAGAGAGAGGAGCAGTCAGAGAGAAAGACTAAAAGCTGAGAAGCTGAAGATCAAAGAAATGGCAGACGATTACAGTACCAAAGTAGAGGAGGAGTTAGAATCAGTGAATTGGAATGAAATGGATCTGGACAGCCTGTGGAATGCATACAGGGATTGTTTATTTAGGAATGCTAAAGCGGTGTGTGGTGTGGCAAGAGTAACAACAAAGAAAAAAAGTACAGCATGGTGGGATGAGGAGGTTAAGAAAGTGGTGGGGGAAAAGAGGAAGAAGTGGCTAAGTGGTTACAGGACAAGGGTTCAGTTGAAATAAGAACTGAATATACTGAGAGCAAGAAGCACATAAAGAGACTGGTGAAGAAAGAAAAAGGAGGTAAATGATGATCTAGGAAGTAAAATAAAGGCAAACTACTCTGAAAATATGGAATTATTCTGGAAAGAGGTGGGGAAATGTAAAAGTGAAAGCGGAAAGAAATATGATGGTGTGAAAAATGTAGGTGGTAGATTATTAACCCATGAGGATGAAGTAAGGACCACATGGAAAGAATATTTTGAAAGCCTGAAGAATGGGAGCAGAGAGAGCAGAGCGGCTGTAAACATGGTTGGTTTTGGGGATGTGCAGAGAAGGAATGCAGTACCAGGAGACGTGACACACCTAAAGGTGAAGAGTGCTGTGAAGCGGCTGAAAAATGGGAAAGCAGTTGGGATTGATGAGGTGTATGCAGAGGTGCTTAAGTTTAGTGGAGAGAGTGGAATGAAGTGCTTGTTGGAGATATGTAAGAAAGCATGGATGAGTGAAACTGTGCCTGTAGAGTGCAAAAAGGCTGTGACTGTACCCCTGTACTAAAATAAAGATGAGTGAAGTGAGTGCAAGAATTATCGTGGCATAAGTTTTTTGAGTGTGGTAGGGAAGGTATATGGAAGAATTATTATAGAGAAAGTAAGAGAGATATCATCAGTCCTAGTGAGTGATGAACAGGGTGGCTTTAGGAATGCCAGAGGATGTGAGGATCAAATATCTACAGTGAGACAGATAGCAGAGAAGGCTTGTGAGAAAGACCATAAGGTGTTTATGGCATTCATGGATCTGGAAAAATCATACGACGAATGGACAGAAGAGGATTGTGGAAAGTTTCGCATATGTACGGTGTAGATGGTAAACTGCTAGGTGGCATCAAGAGTTTTTATGATGTAGTGAAGCATGTGTAATGGTTAATGGGCATCTAAGTGAATGGTTCACGATCGGTGTGGACGTGTGACAAGGTTGTGTGATGTCTCCATGGTTGTTCAGTATACATATGGATGAGGTGATGAGAAAAGTAAAAACACTAGTATTGGAGAGGAGGATGGTGTTAGCAATGAATGATGATGGATGGAACATCTCAACTTTGTTGTATGGTGATGATGCAGTGTTGCTTGCAAGTACCGGACAAGAACTTGGTAGCTAGTGCAGAGTTTTGCTGATGTCTGTGAGTGTCATGCCTTGAGAGTAAATGGAGAAAAGAGTAAAGTGATGGTTATTGAGAGAGAACGTGAGTCTCAGTGCGATGGTACAGTGGATGGAGGGAGACTGGAATTGGTGAGAGTTCAAATACCTGGGTATAGTGATAGAAAAGAGAGGAAAATGTGCAAAAGAAGTTGAAAGTAGTGACACAAGGAAGAAAAGTAACTGGTGCAATGAAGGCCTTGATAAGAAACAGAGGCTTGAGTGTTGCAGCTGCACGAGGCTTACATGAAGGGGTGTTAGAGCCAACTTTAACATATGGATGTGAGACTATGGTGTGGCATGAAAATGAGAAGTCAAGAGTAAGAGCAGTGAAGATGGGACTGCTGAGGAATATATGTGGAGTACAGAGGGTGGATAGGATACGAAATAATGAGATTCGTGAAATATGTGGAGTGAGGAAGTCGGTGGACAGCAGAATCGAAGAGAGTGTATTGAGATGGTATGGTCAGGTGGAGAGAATGGATAGCAATAGGGTGGTGCAAAAGGTATATCTGAGCGAATTTTAAGGGGGGAGGAGGCGAGATAGGCCAAGGAGAAGGTGGAGAAATATGGTCGATGAGTGTGCGAGGAAGAGAGGTTTGGAAGTCGGTGAGGCTAGGGAACTGACAATAGAATAAGCTGGCTGGATGAATGATGTAAGAATGCATGATCAGGGATTTGGCACCCCTTTTTAACGTGACAGCGTCCGGATTGATTCCATCGGATACGTTTTTGTGAAGCTACAGAACGTGGTGAATGTTTTTGGCTTATCCAATAGAGCCAGGATTCCCGGGGGCTTTAATGGTGAGTGAATGGAAGCGTGGCCCATTGGATTGGGCAAATTTGGGTTGTCTGGACATCGCTACTCCTCACCCTTCCCTAGGGTGGGAAAGGAGGTCCGGATGGTGATGATGATCTATCTATTTATCTATCTATCTATATCTATCTATCTATATATATATCGGTATATACAGTATATTGTGACATTCCGCACAGCCACAGGCAACAACAGGAACAGTTCAGTACAGAAATGACGTCTCCCAGTGAATTGTTCTTCGTAAGATCAGCCTTTCAATGTACATAAAATCAACTCGGGCATCGTAATTAACAAAGACTTCTCGCGCTCGAAGTATTTATTTTCCTAGTACTTACATCGACTGCTTAACTAATTTCAAAAGTGCCGGAGCTACACTAACTTCACAAGGCCACAACTAAAACTAAACTAATTATTCCCCCCTTAATCTTTTAAACCCTTCCTTGTTACTCGAATGTTCAAAATACTCCTTCTGGCAACAGTTCCCAGTTGGAGACATCCAAAAATCCCAGAGCTTTCTTGCTTTATGTAGCACTAGAAATGCTTTAGCATCCAAACTGAAATTTATTGTGAATAGCACATAATTAAAAATAATCCAAATTAAACATTATACAGTAGAGAGAAAAAGAATAAAAATTAATACATAATATTACAAAAAACCTCTGCTCACAACAGCAGGCTATCCTGCAACTCTGACTAGTAAATGAAACTGCGTAAACTATTGGGAATTTTCCAGTACCACCTAAATAATACTCCTGCTTCTCAACACTATCCCCTCCATAGTTCCCACAAAATTACACAATATTTCCTTAATTCGTACGTTACGTCTGGCAGGCGGTTCATTACGGTGTAGGGCCCATCCCACGTGCTCTGCAACTTCAGTGACTGTCCCCTCTTCCACTGAGCATTGTATAGCCAAACTCTGTCACCATTCCTGAAGCTCACCTCACTTGCCTTGGCATCATACTTGTGCTTAATCACTTCACCTGAAATCATTGGAGCTCACTTGATGATGTACCTCAGCGAGTCATTCTTGAAGATCCTTTGCATGGCTGGAGGTTTCCGTAGGCAGCTCTTGAGCAGGTGGTCTTCTCTTTAACAGATCAACTGACAATAGTAACTTGTAGTTCAGCATCACTTTTGCAGACGTGTAGCAAGTAGACTCGTGGGATGCATACCTATATGCTGTCAGAAATGCAGGTACTTTCTGGTTGCATTCCATCTGTCCCTCTACACAGTACTTGGCCAGTTCATGTCCCAGGGTCCAATTGAATTTCTCCACCATCCCATCTGATTGTGGCTTTAGTGGGGGTCGTCCTAGTCTTCTTGATCCCCAGTAAATTAGCAGCACTCATGGAACACAGCAGACTCAGTGTTTCTACCCTGGTCTGAATGCAGCTCTTGTGGCATCTCAAAACGATGGCAGAACTGGTCACCAACACCTGAGCAACATTTGTGTCTTCCTGGTCGGGAATGACAAAAGATTTTGGCCACCTTGTGAAGTAGACCATGGCAACCCGTTTATACCAGTTTCCTCTTTCACTGAGTGACAGAGGTCCAGCAACGTCCACTGTGACTCTTTGCATTGGTGCACCCACTTGGTGCGGATCAGGGGTGCAACCATGTTTCTTGGGTCTCTTCTTGGCATCACAGACCCTGACACCACACCTCAACATCCTGATGCATGCCAGTCCAATAGAACCTCTGATGCTGTCGAATTAGAGTTTTCTTCACTCGCAGATGCCCACTAATGATCTGGTTATGAGACTCTTCTAAGACCTCAGACCTCGTTTTCTTAGGAACCTCCAGCTGCAAGTACTTGCTGAGGCCATCGGGTGTCACTCCAGTAGTCCATTGTTCAAACTAAGAAGGTCCCACTGACTCCAGTAGCTCTTAGTTGCAGGGCTAAACCTGGAAACCTCTTCCCAAGATGGTTATACTGTAATTCCTTGCAGCCACTCTAGCACTGGATACAAATCCGTATCCTCCATCTGCATTCTCTTCAGGTCTTCATCACCTGACACTAGTCCTGTCACTGCAGTACGATAGGATCTCTTGCTAAGATTTCCTCTCCCACTATGTTGCTTGCAGACTAGGTTACAAGGCTGACAACTCAGGCTGTCAGCATTGCCTTGTACCTGCCCAGGATGCTGCTGCAACTCATAGTTATGCTGGTCCAGCTTCCCAAGCCAGCATGCCAGTTGTCCTCCTGCAGCCTTCTTCATAACCTCGTTTTTCGTTTTTGGACAATCATAACTGAAGTGTCCCACCTCACCACATGTCCAGCACCCTTTTGTTGCAATCGTGATTTCCTTGCACTGTTCTGTTCTTGCTCCTTCTTCCATTATAACAATTCTCCTTCTTGTGTCCTGGCTTCTTGCAGACCCAACAACCTCCTCTGATATTTTCCTGCTCCATCTCCCACTTATATCAGTCCTCTATGTCCTGGCTTCTCACATTACCAGCAACTCCCACCAAATTTCTTTGCTTCAAGTACCTGACTGTTTCTTGCCTTGAATCCTGCATTACATCCTGCCAACAAAGTGGATGTACTGGACCTGATACAGGACTCAAATTACAGAGCCCTGGCTAGTACTTCTTGAATGCTTCCTTGTTCCTGCTTTGCATGCACTTTCAGCTGTGCAATATCAAGAGCATCAATGAACTGGTCCCTCAGAAGAATATCGAACAGGCTAGGTGCTGCTCCAGGATACGCCTTGTGTGCCATACTCTGCAGGTCATGAGGAAACTGCTGAAGGGGATCGCCTCAAGAATGTAAACGGATCTGGAATCTTGCTTGGTAAACTTCAGTCTGGTACATCATACTGCATCTCTGCTCCAGTACTTCTACTAGGGACTGATAACTGTTTCTTTCTTCCACTGACATGTAGCCAAGAACCTTCCTTGCGGTACCATTGAGGCTTGTAGCATGCTGCCCTGCCCTTTGCCTATCATCCCAACCATTCTCATGAGCAAGTAACTTAAACTGCACGGGGTAAGCTTCCCAAGATACTTTACCATCAAATTCCTGTGGTTGCTTTCTAATTGGACCCCATTATAGCCATGCACTTTACTGGCCTATATACTGGGGCTTTATAATCGAGTCCAGGAGTCAAAACTTCATTCTGATTATTCATTGCTGTAATGCTATCTTTAGATGCTAGGGATTCGTCAAGAGTCACCATACACTGTCCATTTTTTTTTTTCATTTGCTCCCTGTACACTATCCTGAGGCTCAGCAGCACAAGATTTCTCTACAACCTTAATCTTCTCACTAATTACCTTCAACTGGTCATCTACATGCTGTCTGCACTCTTTAACGTTATTGCTCACCTCACGCTTTTAACCCGCCACGTCCTGTTGACGTATATATACGTCCACACGTTTTGTCACTGTCAGTCCTGTTGACGTATATAAACATGCATCAATTACAAGGTCCATAATTTGCATAATTTTCAATTTTCGTCCATGATTTTTGGTACGTATACATGGAACACCTTCCTCTACAAGATGCCAGGCAGGGAAAATGCCTTACCCAGCATGACCTCCCCCTCCCTGCACCCCATTGCTTCGGCAATTCACCTGTTACCAGTGACCTGGCCAGTAAAGACATGTCATGCCACAGCACGAAATTCAGGGCCAGAGTGATTCCCCAATCGATGACAATGTGGAGGACAAAGTTTACATAGCATTAGAGGAAGAAACAGTCAGAAATGATGATCAGGTAATATCGACAAAAAAGGTCAGGTATGTTGATGTGTTTGGTGAGTGAAACAAAGCTCATATTGCCAATATTACTGTGTGAAAACCAATATACCCTCGTACTACATATAAATTCGCACTAAATAAATAAATGAATACCATTTATTAGTGGTGTGGAATAGTTACCCTCCCATAGAACTCGTTTTCTTTAAGGCTAGCCTGTTAATCGAAAACCCAATAAGGTACGGGGTACTGCTACCTGTATCGAGTACTTGAAACCTCAGGTGAGTGGTTGTTTCTCACCAAAAGCAGAGGTTTGAGCCAAAATTTTTTTTTTCCAAAATTGGTCAGGATTGGGGGGAGTCAGTGGTGGAAAATCTGTCGGGACAGGGCAGGTCAATGCTATAGCTCAGCGTATATTTCCTCCTTCAACTGTTGGTGACCTTCCATCATTTCATCCATGAAAGCATCTGGCTCTCCCTGCATCCTCAGTTGCAACTCCTTCTGTTGCTCCTGTAATGCCTTTTGAAGCCATTCATATAGTTTTTTCTACTCTTTCTTTTGTGCTTGCAGTTGTTCACTGAGTGCTTTCTGTCGTTCACTTTGCTTTTGTAGTAGTTCACTGAGTTCTTTCTTGAACTCTTCCTGTTCTTCACCTTGTTCTTGTAGTTATTCACATTGTGCTGGTAGAAACTTCAAGACTGTAGCCAGAGACACCTCCTCCTGCCTAGCTTGGTTTCTGGTCTGTAAATCTTTCAGCTCCATGTCGAGGGTTTGACTCACTGTAGCTGTCTTCTGTTCCAACTCCTGACACCACTTGTTACATCCTCATCCCACATTGCCACAGGCTCCAACATCAGTAGCTCAGTTTAGGAAGGATGTCGGCCAGTGAACCATTCTTCATAGGGTCAGCTTTTCGATGTACACAAGATCAACTCATGCATCATAATAACACAGGCTTCTTGCATTTATTGTATTTATTTTCTGAGTAATTACACAGTCAGCTTAACTGATTTCGCAAGTGCCAGAGCTACACTAATTTCACAAGGCCACAAGTAAAACTAAAGTGACTCTATTCTCTCACCCATCCTTTTATAACCTTCCTTGTTACTCGAATGTTCTAGGTACTCCTAGTGACAATGGTTCCAAGTCAGACATCAAAAATATTCCAGAGCCTTCTTACATTAATTAGCACTCTAAATGATTTATAGAGAGTAAAAGAACAAAAATCAACGCATAACTTTACAAAATACCTCCACTAACAACAAGAGGCTATCTGGCATCTCTGATATATATATCATCATCATCATCAGCCATTTGAGTGTCTACTGCAGGACCGACCTATCCCGACTGAAGCGGGGACGATACAGCCTATGTATCTCTACCTAGTGGGTTAGGCTGTCTGGCAGAGATTGTATGTAGGGTGACAAGTGCTTGTAAGTGTAACTGTAGTGTTGGAGTGGCTTTGGATGTTGTAGTCTGTGAAGCAAGTGTAATCGGCCCACGTAAGCCGACTGGGTGCAAGCATACTTTATAGTATGCAAAACTCGTTCAACCACAGCACCCCTTATGTCCTCCAAAGCACTACATGGCCAGAAGAACGGTCCCAAAGTTTATTACCCTGACGAGGTGCGAACCTTCATTCTTTCATGTACAAAAATGCACACTTTACCACTGTACCACAGATGCTATATATATATATATATATATATATATGGTCATGTCAAGTCGGACATTGTTCTGTTACTGGTAACATGCAGTCAAGTACTACCTGTTTCGTTGGTGACTAATTCAGCAACCCCTCAGGCCTCGGGCAGTAATGAGGGTGGTTAGACACCCTGCAGGACTAAAAACATGCTTTGTCAAAGGTCAGATGAGCTACTTCAGCCATCGGCTATCTAGCAGTGTAGGTGGAGCTCGTTAATCTTATTGGCCGTTGACCTAGAAGGAAAATTCTCAATCAGATCTGGATAGCCCCTGTCAGGGATCCTACACCCTTGTCCATAGGCTAGTGAGTTCCTGTTGACATTGGAGGTTTGGGTAAGGTTTTCGCCCCCTCCTTCTACAAACTTTCAAAACATGCAGCTTAAAAAAAGGAAGATGGAGCAGAGTCACCATGGGTTGCCAGAACCTTGCCCAGTTTTGCTGAAGAGGGGAGGGGGTGAGTCCTTCCTTGGGTGCCAGTCTGATCGGGCTTCTGGGGCCCTGTCGCACTTGAACCAATTATGATGCTTGCTTGGTAAGGACTACAGGATCCCAGCAGCTGGACGATGGGGAGTGACCCCTTAGCCCCAATACCATTTTTGACATGCTTTACGGTGGCACAGAAGACACAAAAACCCATAGAGTCATGAGAGGGTTTAACTTTTGAAAGGCACTTCAAGTGACGGCATGGAACTTTTTTAGCCTTTTGAAGGATGGGCAACTACCTTTCTTGTCATGAAAGAGAGGTTGGCATGTTATGAATCCATATTATAATTACAAATCATAATAGATAGATAGATAGATAGACAGATAGACGGAGCTTCAGGCAAGCCTGGGAAAGGGAAATGATCTTGCAAGTTAACTGAGGAAATGTTGACCATACACAGGAAGTAGCAAGTCAGGGGATGATATAGGTAGTGTGTCAGTGAGATAGCATATGAACGAAGCCTTGTGACCATACACACATACTCACACACAGAATTCTGGAACTTTCCAAACACAGTGTAACACACGTGACACGACCCCTGTTTCACCAGAATTTAGGAAGCAGAGCTCAGAAGGAGGCTAGCATTAGAACCGACAGGTAGTGGAGAGAGTGAACAAGAAAGAGGGGCCCAACTAGACTTACTTATTATATTGTCTCTGTAAGACATACCCTGCTCAACTTAGATTTTCTCTGAAGTTAATAAATTAAGATCAACTCACTGTATTCATCTTTAATTCCTACTACAAGAAATCGAGAGTGACAACTAAACAACAAAACTTCTCTACAAGTTACTACAAAGTCTTTTATGACATTTAGTTGCCAGCGAATCTACGGACATCATCTCTGAAGCAAAAGCGAATGTCTACAAAAGCATGCAAGACTCTACAAGATTAGCTTCAGTTCTACAGTGAATTCCTACAAAATACAGCCTACAATGCAAATAGCCTACAAGTCTATAAAACAACTCTATAATCTTCACGTAACTTCAAGCAGCAGCAAGAATATTAAACAAAGCAAGTAAATAAGAGGAAAGAGCAAAGCAACAAGCACACAAACCCCCACCACTCTCTCCCGCCTACCTCCATCGCTGACGCAGAGGTCAAGACACGCGCAAAACACCAGAGCCACATTTATAACGCGTCTTACTCACCTTTCTTCACCCAGGTTATGCATCGCTACTCAGTATTCACCACAGCTACCAGTGTGGGAAGCCGACATCACCATGTGCTGAGATGACATCACAACGCGAGTTTGCTGACTTAGGGCCACGCCAAGCTACGTGTGACTGACACCAGGCACTTCTCACCCACTACTCATTACTCATTATTCACATAGCTCCTACTCATACTCATTTATTTCCACAGTATTGAGTTGGAAATTCGACGTTCTATGCTGAGGTTTGCCTGTGACAGCTGTTAACCACCACAAGCACCAGGCCATGGAATTTCCTGAGTAATATCGTCCATCAACACAGCACTAGAATTATCAAGAGATCTTCAATCAACCCTGCATTTTTCTTCCGAGATCGACAGTTGCCTCGACACGCCTCTATGATCTGTATCAAGTGGGTGAAATTATACTTACTCATTTCTTCTCAGTGCTAAAATTAGGTATATTCAACTCCTTTACTTATTTCTATATATACACCTATAAGCTCACTATCTCTCATTTATTTCAACTCATTTACTCATCTATTTAGTTAGGACATAAATAAAAAAAGGCGCATTCCATAACACCATATCTTAATGACAGGGATATTTTCGTCACCACCCACGTTAATGCCAGATGAAACACAGTTAGGTCCAACAAAAGATTCCCAATTAGGAGAGCGCCAAGGCAACACACCCATTGTACAAGCCTCACCACAAACTAAAAATCAAGAAACAAATACGTCAGTTCCAGATGATGAGTGGGAAACCCCCTCTGACGTAGCAAGTGAGGACTTTGTCGCTGACTTGCACACGTATGCCAATACACTTAACAGGGATCACCGTTCCGGCCGAATATATTCCACCATTCCCTCACACAACGATAAACAAGTCCAAGTTAAATTAACAGAGCAAACAGTGAAAATGAATCACGAAACAAATACCGCGGATCTAACATCCCCACCTCATGTTTACGTTTACCATGAAGATAAAACTGCCCCAAAATTCTCTGGCACAGAAAAAGATCGCATTGACATCATTTCATTGGTCAGTCAGTGCGAACAAATGTTCATCAAGCGCCACATACTAGATGAACAAGAGAAAATTGCCATTTTTTCATCTTGCATAAGCCAGGAAAGATGTCCAGCAAGCAATTTATTGTGATCAGACAAGCTCCTCAAGGCTAGGACATATGATGAATTTAAAACTGAATTTTTGAAGAAATTTTCTGGAGGTATGAACTTCTCTCCAGATATAATTCCAGAATTACATAAGATTGTAGATCTTGTAAGGGAGCACACTACAAACCATGTGCTCAGTGAAATAACAGCTGATGTCTTCACAATCAAAAGAACATTGTTAGGTACTTTGGAAAACTCAAATTGGATAACAGATGATGGAAAGATGTCCCCAGAACTCGTCATGGACATCACTGGTTATGTAGCCGCCTTGTGTAAATTACCTGATAGGACCCTTAAGATCGCCAAGACGATCGCGTACACCCCAGGCATGTGCTTACTAGACTTAATGAACGAGGTAGAGATGCAGTGCAGGAAAGCAGGTATGGTCTACACACCCGCACATTCTAGTAGAATGAGAGTACTTGAGACAGTATCAGCTGTGAAAACATCTACACCGACCCCAAACAGAGAACAAAATCGATCGCGACCCGAAAGCAGGCAGAGCAAACAACCAAACGTGACGAGGGTTCGATCACAAACACCAGGCTACAGGCAGTTTCATAAGTTTTCGCGCAGCCCGAGCAGGTCTCGCGCCATAAACAACACTACTTATGGGAAGTCACCTCGTAGGTCACGGTCAAGAGATAGGTCCATTCTATGTCATATATTGTGCAAAACCAGGACACACAAGGTATGAATGCTTTATCAAAGCAAAAGAGGATAGACAAAAGACACAAGGATTTGGTCCTTACTGTAGGCATCATAGATACCAAGGGCACTGGACCAGTGACTGCAAAACAGTAGAAAAAATTGTGTCTATGTTCAAATCGGGGGAAGACCAAGTCATGACAAAAAACGAACAAACGTAAAGAAAAGCAAGTCTAAAATTCACATAGGAGGCATGTTGGGAAATGAGTGTATCTTGATACCAGCTGTTTGTGAGGATCAAAACGTTTCCATAATTTTAGATACAGGCTCTCCAGTGAACTTAATAACACATGAAGAAATAAATAGAATTCTTAGAAATAAGAAGAAAGTAACTTTTTTGGAAGAAGCTGATATAGATTTATATACGGTAGATTGAAAAAAATTTACAGTGAAAGGTATGATAAGGTTAAATATCAGTTTCACAGAGACTGCAAGACCATTCTCTGCATTTTTCTATATTGTTGAAAACTTAGCAATTAAAGCTCATATGTTACTGGGCTTAAGATCCATGAGAGCAGAGAACATAATTATACTCCCACAAATGAATGGAATAGACTTTGACAATGAATTCATAGAGGAAATACCATCAGAGCCCTCACCGATTAGTAAAAGAGAACCAAAAAGAATTGGTAATATTAAAGGCTTAAACAAACACACAAACAGATGAGTGTATAGATCCACTCCCACCTACCAGCCGCATCCTCCAGAATTAGTGACCCAGATAACAGTACTGATTTATCAGTTCTTCCAGCCCATCTCACCAATGATTTAGTTATACCACCTAATTCCTACATGAAAGTTACCACAAAGAGCAAATTATGGAATAGTACTGTTCTTGTCTTAGAAGAATTATGTAAAGTAAAGGGATTGTCAGTAGAAAACGCATTATGTCAGATGCACGACGAAGGGCAAACTCAGATATTCATAATTAATCACATGAATGGGGAAGTTCAGTTGAAAAAGGGGACTTGCATAGTTAATATTGAAAAATGTCTGGCCCCTGTGAAGGAAATAGTTATAGCTGGAGTGACAAGTGAGATAAAATCTACGGATAGAGAAAACATAAAAGAGAATTTAATTCACTCAAGTGAATTTGATGAAGAAAATGATTTGTTAACCCTGCTGGAAACACACAGGGACACCGTAGCATTACCCGGAGAACAATTAGGGTGTACCAACCTGATTAATCACAAGATTAATGTGCACCCAGAAACACCACCTATTTTCGTACCAGCCTACCGCATCCCACACTCCCAACGTACACTTGCAAATCAGTATGTCGATGAAATGTTAAAACTTGGAGTTATTGGGCCTTCAGTCTCCCCGTGGAATGCCCCATTATTCTTCGTGCCCAAACGAAATGGAGAAATGCGTGCGGTAGTAGATTACCGTGAACTAAACAATCACACAATCCCAGACCGATTTCCCATGCCATTGCTAAGCGACGCTCTACAGAATATTGGACCTGAGAATAACATATTCTCAACCATCGATCTCCTAAACGGCTATTATCAGATACCGGTTTCAGAGGAGTCACGTAAATACACTGCCTTTTCCACAAACAGAGGCCATTACCAATATACAAGGATGCCGATGGGACTGTGGACAGCCCCAGGCACATTCCAGCGTCTTATGAATTACGTATTGTCCGGAATTTTAGGACAAGGAATATTTGTTTATCTTGACGATATTATCGTCACAACGAACAATATTACGAATCATCTTAGGAAATTAGACTTACTCTTACAAAAGCTTAGTGATGCTGGTTTAAAAATTAAGCTTCCAAAATGCAAATTTTGCTTTAAGGAAATAAATTTCTTAGGCCACAAATTAAGTTCTAATGGTATTCACACCACTGATGACAAAATACAGGCAGTGAGAGATTTTCCTGAACCCACTACGACTGACGAAGTTAGAAAATTTTTAGGACTAGCTGAGTACTATAGGTCATTCGTACCACAATTCTCTCATATAGCCTTTCCTCTATTCTAACTCCTCAAAAAAGATGCTATATTCCAATGGGAAGAAGAAGAAAAAAGGGCATTTAACAATCTACAAATTAAACTAACAAATGCACCTTGTTTAGCATATCCGGATTACACAAAATCATTTCTTAATTGTACAGACGCATCAGTTAAAGGATTAGGGGCTGTACTGATGCAGGAAGATAAAAGAGGAAAGAATCAACCAATTGCATTTGCCAGCAGACAAACAAAAGGTGTAGAGAAAAATTATTGCACTACAGACTTAGAGGCACTTGCAGTGGTTTTTGCATTACAAAAGTCTCGAGATTTGGTACATGGTTACGAAATCCACTTATTCACCAACCATAAACCACTAGTGGGTATGTTTAAAGAAAAACTCCTTTCTGGGAGGAGAGCAAGATGGAAATGTACAGTTGAAAACTACAATGTACAAATTCATTACATACAAGGTAAAATGAACATAGTAGCTGACGCATTATCTAGGAACCCGAACACAATTCAGGTCATGGCATTAGATCTCAAAGCAAATATCCCAAACCACGATGATATCGCAAAGGCACAAAGACTTGACCCAATATGGTCTAAAGTTATGTACAAGTTAGAAAGTGGAGATGACATACAATTACCCAAACTGCATGTACCACTCGAACAATTCACAATGGTCAATAATACATTATACAAGATTAACTCTAAACAACCAAACCGCCAAAGAAATACTAACCAGTTGGTAGTACCTAATGACATGATACCCCAAGTATTACGAACGATACACGATAGCCCACATGCAGGACATCCTGGAAAGGATAAGACATTCAAACAAGCCCAGCTGTTATATTACTGGCCTTCATTACGAAAAGATATAAACAATCATATAGATAGATGCGAATCATGTGCAAAACACAAAGGATACCCAACCACATCTGCACCGATGGGTAATTACCTTGTACCACATCAACCATGAGACGTTGTCGCTGTTGATTTACTCAAGATGCCATTATCATACAATAATATCCTATACCTATTCGTAGCAACGGATCATTTTTCCCGTTATGTCATTTTAGCTCCAATTAAAGATAAGACAGCAGAGACAGTAGCAAAGGCAATAACAGATAATGTAATATGTCGCTTTACTACCCCAAAGGTACTAATAAGTGATAATGGAGGAGATTTTAATTCTGAGATCTTACAAGAAATATGTAAACAATACAACATCAAAAAGGTTAACGTTTTAGCCTATCACCCAGCATCTAATGGGTTAGTAGAGAGACAAAACAAAAAAGTATTAGATGTGCTACGACATATTCTCAGTGAAAATTATGCAAGCTGGGATGATTGGATTCCCAGAGTAGAAGCCTCAAATGGATCTATAAATAAATCCATAGGTGACACACCACATTTCATTATATATGGGGCAGATAAAAAAAAAACTACCATATGAGCTCCTAGAAGGTGACAGTCTGCCCATATACAATTACGATGATTAAACTCCGTTTACATGAATTCCAGGACATACACAAAAGAGTCAAAAAACAATTAACGATGTCCAAAGAAGAAATGACGGAGGCATTTAACAAGAAGGCAAGAGATTCACCTATCAGCTTAGAAGACATTGTTTATGGTATCATTCATAAGAGAGACAATAAATTATCCCCAAAATTTGAGGGCCCATACAGAGTAATTAACATAAAAGCAAACAAAGTTTTAAGTAAGTCACTGTCAAGTGGCGAAGAGAAACAAGTTCATATTGACCATTTAAAACGAGTTTCAAGGGAATTATCCAATAATTATTCAGCATCGGATACAACCGAACAGGCGAACGTACCTCAAGAAACCAAGCAAGAAAACAACAATGATTACAAAAAGAAATTAAGGTCATATACCAAACAATCAAACATAGGTGCAACTGTTCCAATAAAATCTACAGTACATCATTTACGAGAATTAAATATCGATTTAAACTCCTTCTGTAAATGAAATAACAATCAACTGTAACGCACATCATCACTATCATCGACCACAGCATGACCATATTAGGAAATTAATAGATTTTTTTTCGGTAGGTAACGATGAAGAGACTTATGCTATGGATTCTCCTCTACATAGCAAGAGGATATGCGCCCTTAGACCCCCAACACATATTACGACAAGGATGCCTCATAGCTCCAACGGCCACGACTTCAATCGTAAAAGACGTCATGAGTACTGAAATAAGTCTGGATTACTTGTATGAAATTACCTTCTTATCTAGAAAATCTCGCGAAGCCTACGTGAACCCTGGACTTCATGATAGGAACATATGTTTCACAAGCACATAACACAAAGAAAGTGAATGAAATAGTGAAGTTAGCGAAATGGAAAATAGAACAGGCAAAGTCAGCTATGCTCATCATGATCCAAGATCTCCCATCTCATGGAACGGAGGTATTGAGCGACAAGAACAACATCACACGTACTCGCCAAAAGCGCGGATTGTTCGACCTGGGTGGCGCAGTTCTTCGGAACATCTTTGGATTGGCTACAGAGGATAACCTTAAAGGAACAAACAACAAATTTAATAAAATAGCTCAGGTACTAACATACCAAGATAAATTCATCACAGGACAGAACTCAGCAATGAAGACAATTGTGAATAATCTGAAAACGACAGAAAACATAGCTCTCGAAAGTGTAGATAAAATAAATGAAATGGAAGGTAACATAACACTTTTCCAACACTTCTCCATCATCACAGAACATATTGACACGATTCTACTACAATTAGACAACACTAGAGATCGTTACAGGGCACTTATGCAAGGAATTTCGAATGTTGGTGATGGCAAGATCACAATTGACTTACTCCGAGTTCATCAGCTACATCAGATAATTAGTCAAGGCATACATAAACATAAATTGAAGCCTTTGTTCCGAAGTAGGGAATTCATGCAATATTATCCATATTTAGAAGCAACACTAACACCAACATCAGTAGTAGTTCATGTACCATTCATAACTGACGACCTGTTCAGAGTATACCAAATACACCACTTCCCTCTAAAAATAACAACACTTTGGTCATCATCAACATCAACACAGAAACCGAACTCATCATGGTCTCCAAGAGACGGAACACTGTCACTTTCGCAAGTGAATCAACGATTGAATGAAAGTGCCGCACATCCTTACATGCTGTTCATCTTTGTCCTGCGTACATTTTCACGTTTCAGCCTACTGATACAGTCCCTTGTGAAATGGCTATCATCAGAAATGACAATATTCATAATCATTGCAACTTCACTTTTGCTCCAGATAAACTTGTACTCCATCAACGCATCGGACACTCACAGTTTTTTTTATTTCACTCATAACACATCAGTTTACATAATCTGTCCAGATATACCACCATCTCATACTTCAGCCTCAGGATTATACATAGCACCAGACTACTATGCGATCTTTACACCAGCCATGTCTACTTTATCTACCATCAATCACTACGCCATCCTCAATCATACACACAAACATTTCCACCCACTGCCTGATATGGACTTAAACATGAGCACAAGTATTAAGTTGACTTCACCTAAGTTTGAAACTATGCAACTGATCAATGAAACAATGAAGCCCTGGGAAGATTTGAGTTTGAGTATATTCAACCCATATTATGTGTATAGCCCAGCACCTACTGTCTTTATAATTTTCTGCATTGTATTTGCAGTACTGCTGTTCGCAATGCACAGAATGCATGCAAGAATTGCAAATTTGGGGTCAGTATTTAGTACGGGGAGAGTTAACATCCAAGTTAACCCCCCTGAATGAAGTGTACATATTCTGTATATAGTATTAATTATATATATATATATATATATATATATATATATATATATATATAAATATATATATATATATATAAAATACAAAGAAGAATGACCCATGATATAGAGGTATGGCATACCAGTACCATTATCTTAAAATGAAATATTAATAACTCTTACCATAATCTTAATTTTAAACTATTTTTTTTTCTTGCATGTATGCATTTCACTACAATAACCCATGTACATACTGTATTACAATTAAATAGTTTACCTTTAGTGCATTTATTCAAATATGTATACAACTTGTTTAAAATGTAATATTACTGGATCATTGCAATTTACTATGAATATTATATGTATACAATATTATAATCCATATTATGGACTAATAGATTAGCATATGTCAATGATAATCGCTGTCGGAGGACCTTTAGTGGCGTGGCCGAGCAATGTTATGAATCCATATTATAATTACAAATCATAATAGATAGATATATAAATAGATAGATAGACGGAGCTCCACGGAAGCCTGGGAAAGGGAAATGATCTTGCAAGTTAACTGAGGAAATGTTGACCACACACAGGAAGTAGCAAGTCAGGGGATGATATAGGTAGTGTGTCAGCGAGATAGCATACGAACAAAGCCTAGTGACCATACACACATACTCACACACAGATTTCTGGAACTTTCCAACCACAGTTTAACACACGTGACACGACCCCTGTTTCACCAGAATTCAGGAAGCAGAGCTCAGAAGGAGGCTAGCATTAGAACCGACAGGTAGTGGAGAGAGTGAACAAGAAAGAGGGGCCCAGCTAGACCTACTTATTATATTGTCTCTGTAGGACATACCCTGCTCAACTTAGATTTTTTCTGGAGATAATAAATTAAGATCAACTCACTGTATTCATCTTTAATTCCTACTACAAGAAATCGAGAGTGACAACTAAACAACAAAACTTCTCTACAAGTTACTACAGAGTCTTTACAGGCATAGCTGCACTGTCTGAAGTGAGGTGGCCTGGCCATGGAGAGATCAGTACCGGTGGTTATACTTGTACATGCTACTGGTCTGGCTGTGACAATGTCACCCTGCTTAGAGTTGTTGCTGTGGCAATTGCTGCTCTCTTTGTCAGTTTTGTTGACCGAGTTGCTCCAGTTGATGAGTGTATAATGCTGGTGAGGAAGAAGCACTCCTTGGGCTTCATCTCACCCATTGCCATGTATGCTTCAACTGATATGAATGATCTTGAAGAGAAGGAGCTTTTCTATGCTAAACTTGACTCAGTGAAACAGTTCCCTTTGTGAGATACTCTTAGTCCTGGGAAACTTCAGTACAGTTACTGGCACTGACAGAAGGCTTCGAGGAATGTGTAGGTCATTTTGGCTCTGGACCAGGAATTCCAGTAGTTCTTGCCTCCTGGGTTTTGCAAACTCCTGGAAGTTGATAATTGCTGGATCCTAGTTCCAGTGGCCAGATTTCACCATTGCAAAGGATACTGGTTTCTTCCTTGTTAGTACTTGCTAGGGGACCCTTCAGATCATCAGGGTTTTTAAGAGTACAGGGTTCTTTGCTGCTGATCAAAAATTTGTTGCTGCCACTCTAAGGCAACAATTCAAAACTGAGAAAAGTTCAAGATGCTATCAAAATCAGTTTCATCTTGAGAAGCTCAATGCGGGGTGTGCTTATGAATATAGAGTGTCTATGGTTGCTTAAACGAGCAGGTAATCAGTACTGTCAAGGACCTGTAGAAAGGTGGGATACCTATAACCCTGTAATGACCATGAGATAATACATTTGTGTGCACACCAGGCCAGCCAAAGGAACAATTTATAAAAATTTTGACAATCGATTTCGTTTTCTTATAGATGTGAAGAAAATCATCTGGTGCATCTGGTCTTATGTTTTATAGTTTGCCAAACCCCTCCTGTGATTCACAGAAAAATTCATGAAATTACTGCACATGTGCAGTAAACATATTGGTGATAAAATCCAAGGTGAACTACCTGCCTGAAAGCTTGGAATGGTAGAGTAGGCTCGTGTAAACATACGAGTGACCTCCGTTCCCCTCCCACACGTGTTTGAATTTTTTTAAATTGTGCTATATCACCGTCACTGTCACTTGGAGATGTTGCTCACCACCGGTGGCTAGCAAAGGGTTAAATGTGCTACCCTTGCAATAGCTGAGGAGCACACTAGAGAGTGCCTGAGATCAAGGAGAGGTTTTGTCTCTCCAGGACAGTACCCACATCTGATTCATGCTGCCAGATAGACTGGGGATCAGGTGTAGCACAAAATTCCATTTCAATGGGCACAAGTTTTGCTAAGAAGAGACAAGGAAGTGTATGTCTGGGAAATTGCTGAGGAGGTGGAAGGTCTTTTTTCAAGTGAATAACTTTTTGACCTGCTTACTGAGCTCTGAAGAATTTCCACACCAGACCTCCCTTACAGGTTTACTTATCTGGGACAGCAGATAGATGGCTCACGTCAGAGGCGAGTAAGCATACAGTAAAGTTCGTTGGGTTGAGTATTTTCAGCAACTGTATATCGCTGAATATCCTAGCTGAGAGCTTCTGTCAATTGTTGTAAAGCCATTCATTGTTCTCCCATTCACTGATAATTCCTTGCTTTGTCTAGAGGTATTCAAGAGTGCAATGGGTAGGGTGGAAAGTGGAAGAGCATTTGGTGTTTGTTGCATCCCAGTGGAACTGATCCAAGCTGGGGATGAAACCATGATCAGAGAATTACATGCAGTCATAGAAGCCTTTTGGTGATCTGGTATCATTCGACTGACTGGACAAGGGATTGGATCACCCCTATCTGGAAGGGTAAAGGAGACCAGCATGACTGTAGGTTATACCATGGTATTACAGTGCTCATTATGTCAGGCAGTGTTATTGCTCATATTCTCTTGACACATGTCTGCGACTATTTACTATAGTTTCAGAGGCCTGAGGAACCCAGATTGACACTCGAGAAGTCAACAGTTGACCGCATCCTTGCTCTGTGAGTTCTCATGGAACCTTGCCTGGTGTATCGACAAGGCCTGCTTGCAGCATGTGTGGATATCAAGAAAGCGTTTGATTTAGTAAATCAGGAGGTACTTTGGGAACTCCTACAACTCTGTAGGATCCCCACAAGGATTCTCCGTCTGATTGCTAGCCTGTATTCAGACTGAGTATTGTAAAATGTGGAGGAGGAACATCCCAAAGTAATTGTACTCTTCGACTTCTTCAAAAAATTCTTTTGCTTATCCTAAAGATGCTTTTTGGTGCATTCGGATAAAACATTACCGTAGTTTTACTCCTGTTCATCCCTATTCCTACTTTGACACTTCCTCGATTTAGGTCATTTAACATTTCTTCCAATGCCTCTACTGTTTCTGAGATTATGACTGTTATCTGGAAATCTTAAGTGATTTGGGTTTCTCTGTTTATGTTTACTTGTTTGTTCTCCCAGTCTAGGTTTCTGAAAATACCTTCAAGGCATGCTGTAAATAATTTTGGTGAGACGGCATCTCCCTGAGGCACACCCCTGTTAATACTGATTTTTTCTGAGTCTTTATGTTATCTGAATGTAGCAACTCCTTCTTCATAGATGATTTCGAGCAGTTTTACAGTGTCCTCGTTTACTTTTTGTTCCTGCAACGAATTTATAATTATTAAATGCTCCACTGAATCGAAAGAACTTCCGTAATCAACGAAGCTTAAGCACTGCGGTTTATTATATTCTGTAGTTTTCTCAATTGCTGATTCATTGTGGGTACATGATCAGTAGTCGAATACCCGCTCCGTAATCCTGCCTGCTCACGAGGTTGGTTTTCTCCCAGATTTGTTGTTATTCGGTTCGTAAGGAGTTTAGTGAAGAGCAACTAAATATCTGGTAATGAGTTAATGGGCTGAGAGTTACTAAGAACTTTTGAGTAGCCTTTCATGTAAAGCAAGATAACTGTTGCATTACACCATGTCTAAGGAATTTTCTTCTTCTTTATATACTGCCTAAGTAAGTGGGCAAGCCTGTTTTACACTACTACTCCTGCATCCGACAGCATATCTGCTACTATTCCATCCTTTCCTGGGGTCTTCTGTCTTCATACATTTAAGAGAAATGATTGTTTCGACTGGTGTTACCTCTGGTATTTCACTTGTGTCAACTGAAAAGTTAGCTATTGTACCATTGTCTCCGATGCATATAGTTCTTTGTTAAATTATGCAACTCTGTTCACCATCCTGTCTCTGCATTCAATGACTTAACAGTTTATATCTTTCCGTGTTATAATTTGTTTTCCTTTTGCCATTTTACTTCAGACATGTTTCAGACTTTCCTTTTTTGATGATTTCTCTGATGTGATCCAGTTTCTTTTTCGTTTTTCTTCTCCTTGTCTCCTTGTTGATAAGCTTATTAATTCCTCTCTTTCTCTTTCATCTTTATTTGTTTTTACTTTCATCTCTTCTTCTCCTGAGCTCGAGGGTTATTTTGGGTACTTGTTGACTTTGGTTGCATTAGCATTCCCTATTACCTTTACTGATTCTCTTAGCATTTTTATTGTCTGTCATTGAACTCATCAGTGTCACACTCAGCATAACTTAGAGCCTAAAATCTGTTCTTTATTTCAGACTGAAAGGCTGTTTTGTTTTGCTTACCTTTTTCGGGCATATGTATTTTTGTTTATTCCGCTCGTTTCTTTCACTTCTGAAATAAAATCTGGCTGTGGAGCCTACCATTCTGTTGTCACTTTTTATATTTACTTTGTTGATAACTGTAACATATATGGTTGTGTTATTCTTATCTGCTGTAATGAATTCAATTTCATACTTTGTTTCTCCGTTTGGACTTCTCCAGGTCAATTTTCTCCCTGTTCTTTTGTGAATGAATGTGTTCATTATTCTCATGTTATACATTTCAGCAAAATTTGCCACCACTTCTCCCCTGTCAATCCCTTCTCCCACTCTGAATATTCCCACACATGCTTCTCCATTTTTCAATGTAGAACTTCTGCACTGAAGTCTCCAATGAGTCTAGTATATGTGGTCCTTTTTTTTTTTTTTTTTCTCTCCATAATCTGGGAGATGTCATCAAATGTTTGCATTTCTTCAACTGAGCTTTAAGAAGTCAGTGCATATACACATATTACTTTTATCGTTTATCTTTTGCCTAGTCTCATTACAATTCATGCCACTCTCTTACGTACAGTAAGCAACAATAATCGTGTCGTGAAATTTGGTGAAAACATAAGCTAACGGGCTAAGCGTCTGGTACATTCCGCCGTCTGTCATGCGGACGGTTCATAGTGTTTCACGAGTTACATTTAATCTTCGGACAAAACCGCGACACGACTACTGTTGCTCACTGTACACTGCTGAATTTAACAATATTCTCTGCAAAACTTCTGTTAATTATAAATCCTGTACCAGTAACTCTTTCATTTTGTTTTCCTCTGTAGTAATGCAGGCAGTTGCTGTCTTGGAGATGAAATAATATTTCTTCTTTTCTGTGGATCTCACTTAGGCCTCCAGTTTTCTCACTAATGTTTTCTAATTCAGTCATTAAGGTATCAAGTTTGTGATCTTCAGAAAGGCTTCTTACTGTACATTGTACATGTAGGTCTTCATGGATTTCAGTTTGTTTAATGTTCTACTCTCTGATTGGCCAAGACAGTGTATACTCACTTTCGGTGGCATACTGTCCATATGTACAGGAGGCAGTGCGGTTAGACGTTTAGTTGACGACGATCCAATGGAACCGCCCGAGAAAACATTACCTGTGGAATTCATGTTTGGTTGAAGGGATTGTGACAAATAAACTGCTCGAAAACATTAATACAGAAGAAACAATTACAATTTAATTACATAAAGACTCAGAAAAGATTAAGACTAAGTAGGGCGCGTATTAGGAACATACAATATCATTAGGATTATTTACATCTTGTCTAGAAAGTATTTTCATAAAGCTAGACTGGGACAACAAAACAGTTAACATAGATTGAGAAAACCTAAATCATCAAAGACTTGCAGATGACACTGTCTTAGTTTCAGAACAGCAGAGTCATTGCAAGAAATGTTAAGTGACCTAAATAGAGAAAATGTCAAAGTAGGGCTAAAGATAAATCGAATAACACTAATGTTTAATCCAAATACTTCAATAAGCATCATCATAATAAGTGAAGACATTCTTCAAGAAGTCGAGGAGTAACATTACTTGGAGTAAATGCTAAAACTAACGAGAGACCTGAAAACAAAATTATATGATGCATTACAGATCGATGGAAGGCTTCAGGTAAACATACAGACAACATGAAAAGTAGTTTGCCAATATGTATGAAACCAAGAGTATATAACGACTGTATAATCTCAGCAATTACATACGGTTGTGAGACCTGAAAACTTACAAAATCAATGGAAAATCAACTAATCCAAACGACAATTGAAAGGTCAGTGTTGGGAGTATCATTAAGATACAGGAAAAGATCAACTTCTGTGAGAGCACAGACTGAAGTCAAAGACATTGCAGAAGTTATTAAAGAACAGAAATGGAAGTGGGCAGGTCGTGTAACATGAACAAGAGATAACCAATGAAGCAAGATGTTGACTGACTGGACTTCATGAAATTGTAAGGTTAGCAGAAAAAGGCCAGGCAGGAAATAGAGAGATGAGATAGAGAAGTTTGCAGGGAACACGTGGCTGAGATTGGCTTAGTCAAAGAATTCGTGGAAAAGGATGGGGGAGGCCTTTGCTCAGCAGTACACTTGCAATGGCTGATGATGAGAATATATATATATATATATATATATATATATATATATATATATAACATCATCATCATCAGCCGTTGAGGTCCACTGCAGGACCGGCCTATCCCTACCGAAGCAGGGACGATACAGCCAATGTATCTCTTCCCAGTGGCTTACTGTCTGGTAGAGATTGTATGTAGGGTGAGAAGTGCTTGTGAGTGTGATTGTAGTGTTGTAGTGGCTTTGGATGTGTGTGTAGTCCGTGAACCAAGTGTAATCGGCCCGCCTTAAGCTGATTGGGCGCAAGCATACTATACTCGGTTCCACGGAGTCTGACGCACTGATTTTGCCAGCTGAGGACAGGTGGATCTGGTAACACTTCGGGACGTACTCGGGCGGTGATTGGTGGATTTACGTTGTGTTTGAATGTGCACCAAAGTGACTTTGTATTTCAACCAAAGCCTCATTGATTTGTAAGATACCGGAATATACAGATACAAATTAAAGCAATGATATCTTTAATGATAAATATGTGCCTTTTAAATTACTAGAGATAAACCTGAACGACAATGATAACAAAAAGTAAATAAAGTCGCGACGGGACGCATGCGGACAAGTCAGCGACTATGGCGGGAATTTAGACGTTCATAGCAAGGTGGTCCCGAGGTCCTGTGTAGGCACGAATGTTTTTCCCACCACTGCTACACAATGTCAGTCTACAGTCTACACCATGCCCTTCATTACCTCATCTACCACTATACTGTACAACCTTACCCTAGATATGCTTAGCTTAGCTTCTAATAATTATGATTTGTGTAAGCACACACACACACACACACACACACACACACCTCACTGGGGCCAATACATGTTATTCTATTCTCAATACATACAGTGTACATACATATTTTCAATACCTTCATAGGTAACAGTAGCTTTAAAAATCTGCATTTGTTTGTATTCATAGTCAGATTCAGTAGAATTATTTCTTACATGAATAAGTTTGGTTTTTGATTTTCCCTGACATTTTTGTATCATAAGAGACAGACGTACAGACGGACACCCTATCCCTGGTCACAATGCATCCTCAAGCATATATCTCTGGCCCCTCGACAAAGAGCCAGGAAAGTAATGGATTACATCATTACAGAATGAAACGAAATTTTTGTTAATGGTGGATGAAAGGAAAGTAAGATAAAAGCAAATTCCATGAGAAAATATTAGTTGAAATATGCTGCTATAATAAAACCGCGTGCAGTATAAACGAAATCAGAGATATTGAAATGAATTTAAATCAGTCGCTGACTTGTCCACATGCGTCCCGTCGCTACTTTATTTACTTTTTGTTATCACTGTCGTTCAGGTTTATTTCTAGTAATTTAAAAGGCACATATTTATCATTAAAGATATCATTGCTTTAATTTATATCTGTATATTCCGGTATCTTACAAATCAATGAGGGCTTTGGTTGAAATACAAAGTCACTTTGGTGCACATTCAAACACAACGGAAATCCACCAATCACCGCCCGAGTACGTCGCGCAGTGTTACCAGATCCACCTGTCCTCGGCTGGCAAAATCAGTGCGTCAGACTCCGTGGAACCGAGTATAGTATGCGACACTGGTTCAACCACAGCACCCCTTGTGTCCGCCAACGTAGCAAGTGGCTTGGTGAACGCTTCCCAAAGCTTTTACAACTCTGGCGGGAGGCGAACTCGCCCTCACCGGCGTGTGGAACGCACACTCTACCACTGTACCACAGAGGCTATATATATATATATATATATATATATATATATATATATATTCCCACACACGGTTTTGTTTATTAATATATTTTTTTTAGGACTGTTTTGAATAGAATGATTTTCTTTTTTTCTCCATAAAAGAGGATATATGGCAGATTAACAGTGCTGGTATGTTACTCTGTACTGTTTACTTAGTCCATCAGCTTCGGGGCAGGAAGCTGTAAACATTGACAACAGAAAAATGGGAATGGCAAAAGGGTTACATCTATTACCATGAGCCTCTCTAAGGGGGGTCACCTTGATGTGATGGTAGGATTTGAACCGTGGCTAGCAGTGCCATCTTCTCTGGAGATGAGCCTACCTTTTTAGGGTTTGGTATCTGTCGGTCTTGTGGACCAAGTACCCCCTCTCCCCTACATCATTGGTAGAGGATGCCTGCTGGTAATGTTGCTTGTCCTTGCCCATTTTCCATCTTGGGTGGGGTTTTTGTCTCACCAAGTGTTTGACGTACGTGGTGTCCCTTAATGCTGGGAGACAGGAGTCCTGGAGGTTGCGTGATGCTGCACGATGCACTCTGAAGGTAGCAACACACCTCTTCAGTTCCCTGTTCTGGGTAGATGGCCAGACTGGTTGGGCCTGATCAGGTCAGTCAGCTGGTCACTTGTTGGCTCAGGTCAGTTGGGCACTGGGGTGCCTGGTGGCTCCCATCATCTGGGAGTCACCCTTGTCTGGGCCCCCCATTGGTTACCTGCGTATACTGCCTCACTACCACTGGGGTCGCCAGCAGTGTTATCCCTGGCAAATGACATTCCCTTGCTGGCCTCCATTGTGGGTGAAGGGATGTAGGAATGGAGTTCGTTTTTGTTATACATGGCCTTTTTTGAAAAATATTCTGTTGATGACTATATTTGTCTCTGGCCTCTCCAAATCAGGATCACTAATTGCCATTCTGGAGCCTTACCAGGTCCCTGGGGAATATTCTTCTGTGCCCCTGTGTTCAGCTGGGTCAGAGGGGCATTCCCATCGGGTTGGTGCGGCTCTGGGGTTAAGCTTAGGCCAGGTGGTGCCAGCATCATATTCTGAGTACAGTGAACTCTCATATTTGGCGAGTTTTTGTTTGGCAAATTCACTTTTAGCGATGGGATGGGATTGTACACAACACTCTAATTTGGCGACAGAAATTTCACATTTGGCGAGTTGTTTATAATAAAAATATAATAAGAATATATTTTATGCCAATTAATTTCAACAGTTTTTTATATTAATCTGAATTAATTTCAACAAAATTTAGTTTGTATTGTGAAATTCAAGTCTCGTCTTCTCAAACCTCTTGAAGTAGCCAGATTGTGCTACAAGTAGCGAATTGAGCTACTTTTGGAAGCACTGTGCTACTAAATATATATATATATATATATATATATATATATATATATTATGTTGGGCTGCTTTATACCGAAATTCGCTACTTTTGAAGCTTGTTTCCGCTACTTTTGGTCACAAGACCCTGGCAACCCTGGCTCTAAGACATCAGCCACCATCACGTGCAGTACACTTCTCAGCCAAGCACCATCACGTGTGCAGCATTTTGTGTGTGTTTCCTACCTGTGCTGAGGTCTTGAGAACATATAATGGCTGCTGAAACACAGAAATGGGGAATGGGTGACCTTGGCAGATCACCAAATAAAGCATCCATGCACCATACACCTCGTGTACATCAAGCCCATTATTTTCTTTTCTTATGTGAGTTTTTCTGTTTTGTATTGTTTTTTGACTAAAATAAACTAAATTGAATCATGTTATGTGTGTTTATCACATGATTTACACCCAGCAGTGTTGTAATATAGGTGAAACTTCAGTTCAGTCGTGCTTGCTCAGAACCAATTTATTTTTTTCCCATTTGTTATTCAGTTCAGATTTGGCAAATTCCAGTTTGGCGATATATATATATTTTTTTTCGCACCTATTGCTCGCCAACTGTGAGAGTTCACTGCACCGTATCTAGTTATGAAATCCACTGTGGGTGAGTCACTACTAGATATTGATATCTTCGAGTTGCACCATGCCATGGTGTCGGTTTGTGGAAGGGAACCTAAAATCTCTTCCCAGGGAGATGGAAGCATCCTTACTATGTCATCTTCAGAAGAAAGCTTCCAGTTACTAGCTCTGACCTCTGTTTCTGGCTCAGACATATCATGCGTTCCTCATGCCTGCTTTAACTGATGATAGGGTGTATTTTTTTTCCCATGACCTCCTCCGATACTCATAGGCTTGGTTGTTGGAGGAACTAAGATCTGGTGTGCTGACTGTATTGCGCCTGCAGAAGAAAATCGAAGGTATCTTGACCCTGACACCAACCTTGTTCCTGACATTTGATAAGTTAACGTTACTTACAGCCGTGAAACTCGCCTGGCTCTCTCTTCCTTTGAAGTCCTATGTTCTGACCCCCAAATAATGTTTCCACTGTCAGGGGTATGAGCATGTTAGCTGCTTTTGTCACTGTGTATATGTGTTTCTTGTGGTTGCTCCTCCCACACCGGTGACTGTCAGGGACCTGACAATGTTACCATTGTGGGGGTGCCCATGCTGCCTTCTCTAAATGCTGTCCTCGTTATGGCTTTAAGAAAGAGATTTTGTCCATTCATGCCTATGAGGAGGTTTTCTTTCCTGAGGCAAGGAGGAGAGCCTAGACTCGATTTTTGCAGCCGAGGGTTATCTATGCCTCTGTCCTCTCTGGTGCTTCTCTACAACGTCCTGTGTTTCAGAATCTCCCTAGAATTGTGCCATCTACTGCTCCCCTCTCCTGTGATTTGCAGGCTGACTTTGCTGAGCCTCCTGTTGCTTGTGAGGCTGGCAGTAACCTGCCTTCTTCAACTTATGTTTCTGCCTCTGCTTCAGTAACGGAGGGTCAACACCCTTCCGTGGTGGTGGCAGATGTCCATATCGATGCTTCACCTTGTCCTGACATATAAAAAAACAACAACAACAACGTCCCTCCTGTGCATGGCAAGTGTCGCCGTGACTCCTCAGAGTGCTCAGATACTAAGACCCTATCATCAATGGCTCCTGCTGTGAAGCCCACTACTCATTCTATTCAGGATTCTCAGAGGTCTGAGTGAGTGAAGGCTGAAAATGGTGTTTAGTTGCCAGTCCAGCCACCACCAGACAGTGGTGACACCTGGGTCGTTGATGTACATGCTCAGCTGCATGAGACCTTGCCCTCTCAGGATCCTAGTACCGTGGGGTGCGCTACTGCTCGTACTCCTCGTGGTGGCAATGCCTTCTCTGTTCTGACTAAGGCAGCTTGCAGTCCCTCTGCCCAGCCACCTCTTGCTCTACCACAGAAGAAGACCATTGTCCAGTCTTCCTCTTCTCCTCCAGCTTGCCTTCAGATGGTCAGCATAATGTGCAGCATAATGGTTCCAGGCAGTCTTATTACAAGGGCCTTTTTAAGCATCAACCAAAATCAGGTCACTTGACAGGGACAGAGTTGTCTCACCTCTTATCCTGACTCTTCCTCCACTATCATTCACTTGAACTGTTGTGGTAACCATGCTAGTTGGGAGGAATTGCATCAGCATATTGCCCGCTTTTCCCCAGTATGTATATCAATCCAGAACACCATGGTTTTGGATGCTGCTCCTTCAGGTCCTCCTGGTTACCATATATTTTATTCTGATCCTCTTCGTGGCCAAGGACATCATGGTGGTACTACAATCCTAGTTTGCTGTGATGTCCCATTTACTTGTCTGAGTCTTCAACTCCATATCAGGCTGTAGCCATTCAGATTTTCCTTTGCTGTCATTATACAGTGTGTGGTCTCTATCTCCCTCCTAGTGCTCCTGTTGAGAGGGTGGATCTCGACCACCTTCTTCATTGTCTTCATTGGTGTGATGTCCCATTTACTTGCCTGAGTCTTTCAACTTCATATCAGGTTGTTGCTATTCAGATTTTCCCTTCCTGACATTACAGTGTGTAGTCCCTATCTCCCTTCTAGTGCCCCTGTTGAGAGGGTGGATCTCGACCACCTTCTTTTACTGTGTAAGTTAGATGGTCGTCATCTGCTGTGGGGTGACTACAGAAACAACCCTCGATGTGTTTAGCTGGCATCTTTGGCGGAGGATGAGAAATTGGGGGTTTTGAATTCTGGAGATAGAAAGAATTCATTGTCAAACTGGTGTTTTTACAGGTATTGATGTGTCTCTGTGCTCACCTACTGCTGTGATTTTAACTGGGGTGGGGGTGGGGTGTTGCTGGATTCACATGGCAGTGACCACTTCCCCATTATCCTAACATCCGCTGAGTTTCAACCACACTGTCTTCCTTACTGGCATCTGCATAGAACAGACTGGCAGCTTTTCACTGACTGAACCATGGACGATTTTGGCAGCACTGATAGGGCGGTGGTATGTATTATTGATGTGATGCTCTCGGCAGCTCTTTTATCTTCTAAAACCTCTAGCCATTTTCCCAAATGCCCTGTTCCCTGGCGGACCCTTGAGTGCTCCCCAGCATTGAAGGCCATGTGTGTCATCTTCTCTCGCCTTCGCCACCATCATGAGGACTCGCAATGTTTGGTGGCCTTTTGAAGGGCACGAGCTCATCCGTGGAGGGTACTGAAAGAGGCTAGGCATGCATCATGGAAGGCCTATGTTTCCTCACATAACTCAGGGACTTCCCTTACCCAGATGTGGAACTGGGTGAGAAAAATTTTTGGGAAATAAATTTACTGTACCCTCCCCTCCTGTTTTATCGGATTCAGGTGGGACTGTGACTGATCCCTTTGCTATTGCTGAACTCTTTGTTGGTTATTTTGCTGGTGAGTCTAGAAAGGACACTGCATCACCTGTGGCATGCCCCGTCATCACTTGGAATCTTTTGGTCTCAGTTTCACCTCTTTTGGGAGTGAATCGTATAATGTCCACTTCTCTTGTTTTTGAGTTTCGGACAGCTTTGTTACAGTGTCATGAATCATTTCCATCCTGTGATGATATTCCATATGTCTTATGTCATATGCATGAGGAATCCCTTTCCTTTTTACTGGTGCTATATAATAGAATTTGGTGTACTGGTGAGTTTCTGTCTTCTTGGGATGTTGCTGTGGTTATTCCCACCCCTAAGCCCAGAAAGGATCATTTCCAGGTAACAAATTATCATCCCATCTCTCTGACCTCTTGTGTTTGCAAGGTGTTGGAGAAAATGATAAATGGACACCTCATGTGGTATTTAGAGAGGGGCAATTACTTATCCCCAGTCTAGTATGGTTTTCGTAAAATGTGATATACCTCTGATGCCCTACTGTCCTCAGAGTCTTCTGTCTGTGAGGCTTTCTCCACTAACCAACATCACGTCATGGTCTTCTATCTGGAGAAGGCATACAACACTACCTTATGTCATGGCATTTTGCTTTCTCTTCATGAGTTTGGTTCTGTGGCCGTTTGCCTGTTTTTATTAAGCAATTTTTATCTAACCGCTTTTTAAAGGTGCGGATTGGGAGCATGCTTTCTGATGCCCGTCGACTCAAAGATGGGGTGCCACAGGGGAATATCCTTAGGGTCACACTCTTCGTTGTGACTTTCAACAATGTTATCAATGTACTTCCCGATGAGTTCCATGGCTCTCTGTATGTTGATGACCTGTCAATCTCTGTCTCTATGTCTCGGATGTCTTTGGGTTGGAGGAGTTGCAGCTGGTAGCACTTAACAGGATTTCCCAGTGGGTGGTGACTGGTGGTTTCTTTTTTTCTTCTGCAAAAACTGTGGCTATCTTTTTTTGTTGCCTTTGTGGTAATCATCTTGACCCAGACCTATATCTTTATGGTCGCAGAATTTCATGTGTGAAAGACGCTTGGTTTCTGGGTCATATCTTTGATATATGACTGGCCTGGATTCCTCATTTCTGATATAGTAAGTCAATTGTATTAAGGCCGTGTGTCTCCTGAGGGTTCAGGCTCATGCCTTTTGGGGTGCTGACCATCAGACCTTCCTCCTCTTGCATAGATCTCTTAATCTTTTTAAACCTGAGTATGGGTGTGAAGTTTACTCTTCCATTATGGAGGCCCGTCTATGAATGTTGGATTCTGTGCACAGGGCTGGTGTTCATCTGGTGACTGGAGCTTTTAGATTATCCCCGATTTGAGTTTGTTGGTGGATGTTGGCGCTCTCTACTTGGACTTGTGCAGCAGTCATTGATGTTGAGGTGTTGGCATTAGATTCACCGGCTCCCAGATTCAATGCCCTGAGTCTCCCAAGATTCATATTCTTCTCATTATGTCACTTGCTCAAGTTTCCTGAAGTCTTTTGGCTGTAGGATCTGGTCTGTTATGTCAACCTTGTCTGTCCCTTAATTTTCAGTTTGTGCCCATCGTATCCCTAGGGTAGGATATTTACTGCTCTCTTGTGTTTCAATCTGTATGTCTGTTATTGATAAAAAAGAGCTCTCTTCCCTCTCACATGTCACTTTCTCTGTTTTTAGAACACCCCTCCATCCACGAGGGCTCCATCCCTTGTTATACAGTTGGTTTGAAGTTTTATGCTAGAGGAATCTTTGGTGTCCTCTTTCTTTCCTTCTGTCAGCGTGGTAGCCTTCCTAGTAATGTTTTGGCTTTTACGGTGGAACTGTCTATGATTATGCTTGCTCTTCAAACGATTTTTACTCTCCCCTAATTCTCTTGTATTGTTTCAAATGATTCCTGTCTGCATTGGATTCTTTTAGTTCCTCTCATCCATTGATGATATCTGTTTTGGCATGGCTTTACCTACGTGGCCGTTGTGGCCATCAGGTGGGATTTTGTTGGGTCTCGGCCATGGTGGGAATCACGGGAAATGACTGGGCTAATATGCTGGCTAAGGCAGCGGCAGCCCAGCATACTCATGCCTCGGAGTCCCTGCCTCCTCAGCTTCTCCCAGCATCTGATTTTCACCCATATTTTGACAGTCTGGTTCGACACTGTTCACAAGAATGCTGGGATGCTGTGGGGGCCAACAATCTATGCAAAAGTGGGCTCCCTCAGTTACTGGAGCTTATCTCGCCGATGGTAGATGCCCTTATGCCGCCCTGAATTGACCACGCCTGTTTCAGTCATTGCCACCTGATGGAAGGGGGTCCCCCTCCTGTTTGTGGGGATTGTCTTGTCCCAGTAACTGTCCAGCAATTGCTGGTAGAGTTTTTAAATTTTTTTTATGCCAGGAAGGAGGCTAGAAGCCCGCACACAATTCCATCCAAGAAAAAAACAAAAACAATACAAAAGAGAGCCAAAACATTCCAGACCCGTTCATTTTGAGATGCCTGGACACACTGCATTTGAAAAACTTGAGATCATAGGAAGTACGAAATACAGACAGAGGGAGACAGTTCCGGAGATGACCTGTTGCATAAATGAAGGACTGGGAGTAACAGTTAACTCTTGCATTAGAGAGCTGGACAGAAAAGGAATGAGAGTTTGTTGCTAGACGGGTGCTATGAACCTGTCGTAAGGGGTGGGGGATGCAAGCAGACAGTTCAGAGGATCAGTGATTATTGAAGCAGCGATAGAAAAGAGGTAAAGATGCAACAGTGCAGCAAAGAGACAGAGGTTGAAGGGAGCCCGTAAGAGGAGGAGAGTTAACGAGATGAAAAGCCTTTGACTCCACCCTGTTGAGAAGAGCTGTATGTGGGGAGCCTTCCCACACATAAGAGGTGTACTCAACACAGGGGCGAATAAAACCTGTGCAAAAAGTCAACAACTGTGCAGGGGTAAAGAAGGTACCGAGTCGGCTTAGCACAACTAATCTCTTGGAAGCAGATTTTACAAGAGATATACTGTAATAAGATCTTCCAAGGTAAGTCCCGAGAGAATGAAACCCCAAGTATTTTTAAGGATAAAACAGAATTGTGCTGGATATTATTAAACATTACTGGGTACTCCTGTGGAAGATTTTGTTGGGTTGATAGGTGTAGGAACTGAGTCTGATGCATTAAAAACAATTTTTTTTTTTCCCCCAGTCAGAGATATGAGCCAAGTCAGACATTAGGTGTGCCATAGCCTCATCCCTTGTTTGTTGAAGTAGCTGCTGAGATGGATGTTGCAGGAACCGAATGGAAAGGTGATGGGTGGAATCATCAGCATATGAGTGGATTGGGTTAGATGTACAGCTTAGAAGGTCATTGATAAATAAAAGGAAGAAAGTTAGTGACAGGACAGAGCCCTGACGAACACCACTGTTGATTGATGTAGGAGAAGAACGGTGGCCATCTACAACAGCAGCTATAGAATGACCAGAAAGGAAGCTATAGATGAAAGCAAAAAGAGAAGGATCGAATCAATAGGAGGGCAGTTTGGAAAATAAAGATTTATGCCAGACTTGATCAAAAACCTTTGACATGCCAAGTGCAATGTCAAAGCTTTTGCCAAAGTCCCAAAAGAAGGATGACCAGGAGTCTGAAAGGTAGGTGAGAAGATTGCCAGTGGAGTGTCCCTTACGAAACCCATACTGATGATCAGAAAGAAGGTTGTGATAGGAAAGATGCTTTAAAATTTTTCTGTCAATAATAGACTCAGAAACTTTTGAGACATACGATGTTAAAGCAATTGGGCGATAGTTAGAGGGTTGGGAATGGTCACCCTTCATAGGGACTGGCTGAATGAAAGCAAACTTCCAGCAAGAAGGAAAGGTTCAAGTTGATAGACAAAGGAGAAGTGTTTACCTAGGCAGGGTGTAAGTACAGAAGCACAGTTCTTGAAGACAACAGGAGGGACCACATCAGGCCCATATGCCTTGTTATTGAGGGCAGTTATGGCAGAAAATACATCAGCTGAAGACATTTTAATGTCAGCCATGAGGAAGTCAGAGGGCGGAAGTAATGAAGGAATTGTCTAAGTGGCATTGGAGGAGAATGTCTGAGCAAAGAGATTTGCTTTATCAGTAGAAAAAATAGCTACAGAGCCATCAGAGGAGAAAAGAGGAGGGAAAGATGATGAGGTAAAGTTGTTTGAAAGGTTTTTGGCCGGATGTCAGAAGGAACGGGAAGAACTCGAGTTGGAAAGCAGAGAGCATTTAGTATGGATGAAATTATTTTCAGCAAAGCAAACAACAGACTCAGCACAATGCCGGGCAGAAACATAAAAAAGATGAGATTCAGGAGTGGGTTGGTTCTGGTACCTTTTATAGGCCTCCTCCTTGTTGTGGACAGCATTAGAACAAGTGTGATTAAACCAAGGCTTTCGTGCATTAGTCAAAGGATATGAGAAAGGAATGTATGTTTCCATACCCGAGAGAATGTCCTCTGTAATGCGTGAGACACACTCAGATGGCTCCTGTTCATGGAAGCAATAATTCTTCCAGGGAAAATCAAAGAAGTGCTGCCTTAGGGCCTCCCCATCAGAGCTGGAAAGTGGCACAACTGATGTTTCTTTTGAGGGTCCACAGGCCATACTGGAGCGATAGGACAAGTTAAGATAAGGTTGTGATCGGAGGAGCCCAACGGAAAAGAAAGATTAACAGTGTAAGCAGATGGATTAGCTGTAAGGAAGAGGTCAAGTATGTTGGAACTCTGTCCAAGGAAGTCAGGGATACGGGTAGGGTGCTGTACAAGCTGCACCAGGTCATTAAGGATAGAAAAGATGTGGGCTTGTTCACCAAGTGGATCAGTGAAAGGGGAGGAGAGCCAAAGGTGGTGGTCAACATTGAAATCTCCCAGAATGTAGATTTCAGAGAAAGGAGAAACAGATAGCACGTGTTCCATCGTAGAAGTAAGATAGTCGAAGAATTTTTCATAGTCACTAGAATTAAGGGATAAGTAAACAGCACATATATATTTAGTCAGAGAATGACAGGAAATGTGCTGATAGAGAGTAGAGAATTCAGGAGAATCAAGTTCAGGGACATGAGAGCAAGATAAGTCGTTGCATACTCATACACAAGAGCCACCTTTGGCTTTGAAATGAGTATAGAGAAAGTAGGAGGATACAGAAAAGGGTTTGCTATCACTTGCCTCAGACAGCTGAGTCTCAGTTAAGAAGATAGATAAGGTTTAGAGGAGAAGAAGTGGTGCTGAACGGAGAAAATTTTAGAGAAAAGGCCGCGAATGTTGCAGAAATGATAAAGAAGTGTCAGACAGTAGGTCCAGGCAGCTCATTGAGGTACTCACCCGGAGAGGGGCAGATGGTGGGGACACATATGGTCCGCCCCCTCCCCTCCGGGGACTCCGAGGCTTGGTTATTAGACGCCATTTTATTTATTTATTTATTTTTTAAATCATGAAAACGAAGTGTAATGTGTAATGTGCATGTAGTTTGGTGTTGACAGTTAGAGAAACTTGTATTGGAGAGCATGCTGACCTACTCTCTGCTTTACTGAAGCACTGAGAATGATCAGCAAAATGGTGGTGGTCAGGAACTAGTCCTGAGGGCTGATGAAACCGGAGCTCCAACTCTCGCTGTCATCAGCTTTCCATTCACCTTGAGAGTACTGCCCTGCTCGACTGGTGCTACAGTCTACTCCACTAAGAATGCCCCAGTCTTGGGTATTTATGCCACCGATACCACCTTGACCAATGGGTAGAAGATGGCGTGTATTGTGTTTCGCGTATGCTTACTGAGGATGCCTGTTTCATGCTAGGGGGAACACTCTGCTTTGTGGAAGAGACTGGGCTACTTTCCAAGATTTATTGTTTTTTACTTTTCTTTATTCGATTTTCCCTTTTTAATGTCTTCCTTGTTTCCCTTCCTTCTTAGTGTTTTGTTTTAGCCTATGTTTTGTTTAGTTACAGTTTGCATCCGGCGGCATACAACCCTGGCAGTTGTGCTGCCAGTTATGTTTTAGGCAATCAATCAGTCAACCATTACAAGGAGTAGAATATCCTAAAAAGGACTTTTACCTGTACCATGCTAGCGACATAGATGTACATCCCCCTCTAAAACGCCAGTGATGTAGATCTACATCCTGCAGCAATGAGAAGTCACTGCAAGCAACCAAAGTAAAATAGAGGGTAAAAACATATCCTGCTAACATCAAACATTTCTCCGATACACTTACAACACTGATTTAGGAGCACGGGAGGCGAGTGACAGTCTTTACAGGCTCACAGCCGCTCTGCTCTCTTAGTAACCCTGATGATTTCAGAGGTCGATTGGCACCAACCTAACTTTATTCAACCAATTTTCTGGCTTTGGTGATTCCTTTTTATGTGTGCTAGGGATCTTATATCGATGTATTAAGCCCATTTAGGGAGAAAAAAATCCAAAATCAGTTCACGAGCTCACAGCCGCTCTGCTCTCTCAGTAACCTTGAAGATTTCAGAGGTAGAGTGACACGCTTCAATCAAATTTCTGGCTTTAGTGATTACTTTACTAGTCCCAGGGATCTTATATTGATGTATTAAGCCCATTTATCCATTTAAAAAATCCAAAATTGGCCGATGTAGAGGGGTATCATTTTTTTTTCCAGCACGTCACGGGTTAAAGACTCGGTGCATCACCAGTTGTAGGTAGTGCTTAGGGAAGGAAAATGGTGTATACAGTGCCCAGCAATGTGCAGACTGGAAGCCAGACCCCACTGTCAAAGATGCTGGTATAAACCGTATGCAGATCACAGATCGCGTGGCATGTCAGCAGTCTATAATATTCGTATTTTTTTCAGTGCATTAAAATACCACTCTCAGGATAAGTAGTGATTTGGGAATTCCGAATGAGGTCCAACACGCTCAGCTTGTATGTACTTGCACTAGTGTTTGAGTATAATTATCATGTATATATTACATAAGTACGCAATTATATCGTTCACAGTATTATTGTCACAACTTCACCCGGTCCTAGCCTCCTATCCTTGAGAGCATGGCCAGACACACCACCAACCAACTAGAACGGTATTGTCCTCTACAGTGTGAATAAAGAACTGAGTATACTCTTCGATGGTGTAATGCTATCATTACAGCCTCATCCTAACTTAAAGTTTGTATACGCAAACACATATTCATCCTAAGTTAGAAACTTATGATTCGATATTGTAGACTAAACTTTTTATGTAAATTCGCACACTAATCATTAATATAAATTTATTCGTATTCATCAATTAAATCAGAGTTCTCTCCCCTCCCGCAGTAACATGCACATTGACTGTCCTGTATCCCACGCTTCCTTTTTTTTTTTTTTTTTTTTCCTTTTTTTATGATGGTTTATTTTATCCATTTCTTCGCAGTTGGGTATATTTTACCTGATCTCACACAGAGAAATATGTGATTTTTAAAGCATGTAACACTCACTTGCAGGAAAATGAGTGTTTTATATTTAGCTGATATCTAAGTAAAAATAAAACAAATATTGTTAACACTGATTATCCATGTACATAAGACAGATATAATTACATTATTTTTAGCTGATTGATACTTTTCCTTCACAGACTCCACCATGTCCAGAGCCGTTGCACACCCTCTTCCCCACATGCACTATAAAACACTCCAGCAAACACCGCACCACCAAGATCCCACCATATTCACACCCACACTTTATCCTCCAGTCGCGTTGTCATTATCAGCGACAAATCCCTCCAACTGAGTCCCGACGGGTACATTCCACCAGCACGTGCTGGAGCAATTTCCCCCCACCTGGGTCCCAGTGGGTTCATTCCCCCGATGCGTGAGAGAGCGATTTCCCCCCAACCGAGTCTCGGCAGATACGTTCCCTCAACACAAGTGAAAGCGATTTCCTCACGGGGATGCACTCCCCCATCATACTGACGTGGAAAATGCCTTGTATATACAGAACAGCCCGCCGCAACCAGGGGAGCAAATTCCCTCACCTCATGATTAGGAGAAATTACTGGAGGGAGAAGAGGAAGAGGAGGAAGCTGAACAAGATGAAGATAATAATAATAATGTGACTCCCTATAATTTTTACATAGCAGAAGCATTTAACAGATGTTATATGCCATATTTTTTCCATTCCTAAACATGAAAACCCAGACCCTATTATGTACATACGTCAACATTTTGACTATTTTGCTGAAATGCTGTCCAAGCTGAATGAGTTGTTAGTGGGCAGGCACTAACTCCGACTTTGGGGGGCCATGCCTCCCATTCTGGTACAATGAATTGATAAAAATTTCCAAACAGTGCACTTCTACCTTGTCATTCCGAACATTAATGTGACGATTGATGAATGAGAAGCAGTTCTACACCACTTCCTTGATTATCTCCATGAAACTCTCAAAATCGAGTCAGAGTTTCTGGAAGGAAGTTGAAGGATCCTAGAGAGCACTGAATATTTCAAAGTCACGATTTGCATCTGACTGGGTCCCATCTGCTTTACTCCCCAAGGGTGCCTGGGAAAAACTGAATCTTCAACCTCTCAGGTGGAAACAACTGCTGCATGCTACAGTGCCATGTTGTTTATCTGCATCATAGATTTAACCCTAGTGAACAATGGGGACACACAATGAGGATGGTGATGAATGTGGCGTATTGCAGAAGTGCTGTATTGCATGAGGACTTGAGATTTACTATAACATTTGAGAAGATCTATGGTTCTGCCTCCCCATTCACATTTACAGGATCGAAACTAGCAACAGTCATCACAGGGTGTACTAGTAAAAGAAGTGTCAAGAATGAGAATTCGATCTATCTGTTTATCACAGATTTTCACCAGTGGGTCAGCTGTTTCACATGATCCCAACACCCCTACTACTGCCGAACTTGCTTATAGCGACGCAATAGTCTGGAAAATCTTTCCAGTCATGAGCAAGGCTGCACAGTGGAAGAAAGGCTCATCTTCTCAGAAAAAGGAGGTAAAAAAGAGGTTCATGAACACACACGCACCTATCCCCCTTCTCACTTGGGTTTCTTTGATTTCTAGATTCGAATGGAAACACTGATGATGAACATAAATCATCGGATCTGTCCCCTATAGTAACTTCCCTGCACGAGTCAGTAGCATATTCCCCTCTCATTACTGATGACAGTGGTTAGGCAGTGGACAGTTATGCTGATGTGGATGATGAGCGTGAATCATCGGATCTGTCCCCAATCGTAACTTCCCTGCGCGAGTCAGTAGCATATGCCCATCTCATTACTGATGACAGTGGTTAGGCAGTGGACATTTATGCTGACTGTGGGGAAGATGTAGCCACTCATTTCAGTAATGCAGTAATTGCCTTTTAGGATGATATTTATGCGAGGATATCCAACTGGCCAGTGCACAGAAATGAAAAGGATACAGTTCGCTTTGTGAACCAGTATAAGTGCGGCTTGTACAACGTGAAGATTGTTAATGGAACTGAGAACCACGCTCAGCATGACCACCGACTCTTTGTAAACAGTTTCATCGGAGCCTACGGTTGCAGTGCTGTTAACTTTGGCACACAATATGGCATTTGATTCAAGTGTCATTCTTAAGGAACTGGAGCATGAAACAGGGCACATCTGGATCCTGTATAAATCAGTTTTAAAATTCCTGTGTGTGGATGTCAGAAACATCCGCTTGAGGGACTCCCTGTCATTTTTACATGCAGGCCTGGGTAACTTAGTGGAGTCACATCTAGCAGAAGGTCTCCCTCTCAAGTACAATCAGTATATGGTGGAGGATCTACCGGCTAAAGGGCAGGAACTGTTGCTGACGGGCAAAGGAGAATTCACAGATAAGCCAATCAAGAAGTTTACAATTTTGAACGAGACAGAACTTCCCATCAAAGAGAGATTCTTCAAACATCAGAGGCAAGAAGGCATTTTTGGACGAAAAGTAAGAGTTAGCCAAACATCTTCGTGATTACATGGTAAATTATGTGCACAGTAATGACTTCCTTGCCAACATTTTCATGAAATGGCAGCTTATTTTGAATGGCATGTATACACTAGACTAGTGTTTCCCAAACTTATTTGGCCGCGACCCTGAACACAGAATTTTCTTGGCCTGGCAGCCCTCAGGGCGGAAAAATAATTTCAGTGTTTCTTCATTTAGTTTTTCCAATAAAATTTATAGGACAACTGGAATGGACCCCTCAGTGACTTTTTTTTATTCCAAATTGCGATGTTAATATATTTGCACTATTTTGTCCTTTAAAGATTTTTTTTAATTTTCCTATTTTTATTTTTTATTTTTTCAAACCATCCAGCAACCCTTAGGAGCATCCTTGCGACCCACATTTGGCTCACAACCATGGGTTTGGGAACCACTGCACTAGACTCTGTGTACTATGTCACCTTGACCTCCTTACTCTCTTTATTACCTTCACCTTTACCGAAGTGTCGGTCATGTGACGTTAGCGGCCATGGAGCGCCATCTTCCTCTATCCTCAGCTATCCTGATTAACTCCACATTGCTGATTCTTTCTTGTAAATCGCTTCTTATACAATCCATATACTTTAATCGTTGTCTTCCTCTTGCTCTTCTTCCCTCTATTTTTCCAAGTAAACAATCATTTTCAAGTTCCTTTACTCTTATAACTTGTCCCAAAAATTCCATCTGTCTTTTCCTTATAGTCTTCATCATTTCTCTTTCCACTCCTGCCCTTCTCAGAACTTCTTCATTTGTTACTTTTTCTATCCATGATATTCGCATCATGCTTCTCAAAAACCATACCTCAGCTGCTTGTAATCTCTCTCTCATTTTCTTCTTTACTGTTCACGTTTCGCACCCGTATAATAGCGTTGACCTGACAAAACGTTTCAACACTCTTATTCGTGTCCTCATAGCCATAGTTATATTAGTTAAAATTTTTCTCATTCGACCGAAAGCTCCTTTAGCAAAACCAATTCTTCTTACAATTTCCTTCTCACTTCCTCCGTCATCTGATATAACAGCACCCAAGTATTCGAAACTTCTCACCTGCTCTATATAGCTTCCGTGGATATTAAGTTTGATATTTATCGCTTCTCTCCGTTTTGTTAGTACCATTGCCTTTGTTTTCCTGATGTTAATCTTCATCCCTTTCTGTTGACATGCTTCCACTAATCTATCCACCAGTTCTTGCAGTTTCTCTTCCAAATCCGCTACCAGTACCGTGTCATCAGCATACCTCAGATTATTAATATTCTTACCACCAATCTTGACCCCTTCCAATTCCTTCAGTTCGTCCTATTACAACTTGTCCGTATAAAGAAAACAAGTCTGACGACAGAACACATCCCTGTCTTATTCTTTTTTATAGTCACCCACTCCGTCTTCTCCTCCCCGACTCTAACAGCAGATTTTTTATTCCAGTACAGGTTTATAATGATTCTTAGATCCTTATTATCTACCCCAACCATTCGCAACATTCTCACCATCTCTTCATGTCTCACGGAGTCAAAGGCCTTTTCAAAATCCACAAAACACGAGTATAAATTCTTCTGTACTTCCAGAGATCTTTCTATCAACATTCGCAATGCAAAAATAGCATTTCTAGTGCCTTTGCTCCTTCGATATCCATACTACTCCTTTGCCACATAGCTATTTATGTTTCGTCTTATTCTTTCCCCTATCACTCTTAACAGTACTTTCCCCATTTGACTCATTACACTTATTGTTCTATGCTTATCACTTTCCAGTGCTCCATTTTTCTTTGGTATGGCCACAAAGACACTTTCACTGCTTCCGGGATGTATCCAGCATCATATATTCTGTTTGCCAGAGTGGTTATTTTTTCTAATCCAAATTCTCCGGCTGCCTCCATTATCTCAACCACCACTCCATCCTCTCCTGCTTTATTCTTACCCATATTTCTCATAGCTTTCTGAATTTCCTCTTTTAAAATGACTGGTCCGCTCATTTCACCGTCAGTCTTGGGTTTGATTCCTCTCTCATCATTATAAAGTTCATGAATATATTCCTTCCATCTCTTTAATACTTCTTCTTTATCCATTAAAATGTTTCCATTTTTATCTTTCATTACTGAACTTCTGGCATTTCTTTTTCTTCTGCTTATCTCTTCAATAACTTTATACATCTTCCTAGTGTTAGTTCTCTGTAATATTTCTACATCTTGGCATTTTTCATTCAACAATTCCTTTTTCTTCTCTTTGCATATTTTTTTATTTCAACATCCAGTTCTCTATATCTACCTTCATTATGTTTTTCTCTTCTTCTTTCCTCCATCATTGCTAAAATGTCATCAGTAATCCACTGTTGTCTTCTTTCCTGTTCCTTTTCTGGTACGGTTTCCTCCACTGCCTGCAAAATAGCCGTCAGCAAGTGCTTCCACTCCTGTTCAATCCCACCTTCATTCAGCTCTTCGCTTAGTATATCATACCTATTTCTTAACTCGAGTTGAAACTCATTTCTTCTCTCCTCCATTCCAAGATAACTCCACTCTCTTTATGCTTTTATTAAATCCAACGGTGTTGTACAGGATCTGTCCTACAACAAGAAGATTCACAAAATCGTGCGAGAAAATATCTACGAGGATTTTTTTATCGTTTTAAGACAGAGAATCACTGCCAGAAATATTTACATTAATCACAGATTCAGTCCTGCTGTTGAGAAAGCTTCTTGGATATTTTACCTATAATGCACTGTACCTGGATATCATGCAACAACCACTGCCGCAACACGTGGCCTCGGAGTCCCAAGGGGGCGGGGACCATAAATGCCCCCACCTTCCGCCCCTCTCCCGGTGGCAACTCGAGCTACCTGGAACCACTGTCTGACTCTCTTCCTCTTCATTTCTGCAACATTCAAGGCCTTTCCTCTAACTTTCGCTCTGTTGAGCACCAGCTCTCCTTCTCTATACCTCACCTTCTTTTTCTAACTGAGACTTAGTTGTCTGAGGCAACTGACAGCAGACCCATTTCAATATCCTCCTACTTTCTCTATACTCATTTCAAAGCCAAAGGTGGCTGTTGTGTATATATACGCAACGACTTATCTTGCTCTCATGTTCCTGAACTCGATTCTTCTGAATTCTCTACACTCTGTCTTCGGCTTTCCTGTCATTCTCTGACTAAATATGTGTGCGCTGTTTACTTATCTCCTAATTCTACAGACTATCAAAAATTCTTTGACTATCTTACTTCTACGTCGGAGCACATTCTATCCATTTCTCCTTTCTTGAAATCTCCATTCTAGGAGATTTCAATGTTCACCACCACTTTGGCTCTCCTCTCCTTCCACTGATCCACCTGGTGAACAAGCCTACAACTTTTCTATCCTTAATGACCTAGAGCAGCTTATCAAGCACCCTACCCGTACCCCTGACTGTCTTGGAGAGAGCTCCAACATACTTGACCTTTTCCTTACAACTAATCCTTCTGCATACACTGTTAATCTTTTCTCTCCTTTGGGCTCCTCCGATCACTACCTTATCACCTTAACCTGTCCTATCGCTCCATTACAGCCTGTGGACCCTCCAAAGAAACGTCGTCTGTGGCACTTTGGAGCTGCGGATTGGGATGCCCTCAGGCAGTACTTCTTTGATTTTCCCTGGAATGATTATTCCTTCCATGGCCGGGAGCCATCTGGGTGTGCCTTGGCATTACGAAGGTTATTCTCTCGGGCATGGAAGCATACTTTCCTTTCTCATATCCTCTGACTAATGCAAGAAAGCCTTGGTTTAATCATGCTTGTTCTAATGCTGTCTGCATCAAGGAGAGGGCCTATAAATGGTACCAGAGACAACCCACCCCTGAATCACATCTTTTATACATTTCTGCCCGGAATCGTGCTAAGTCTGTTCTTCGCTCTGCTAAAAATAATTTCAGCCATACTAAGTACTCTCGACTCTCCAACTCGAATTCTTCCCGCTCCTTCTGGCACCTTGCCAAAAACTTTTCTAACTACCTCATCATCCTTCCATCCTCTTTTCTACTCTGATGGCTCTGTAGCTATTTCTTCTACTAATAAAGCAGATCTCTTCTCACAGACTTTCTCCTCCAGTTCCACCTTAGATGATTCTGGTGCTGTTCCTCCATCACTTCCCCCCTCTGACTTCCTCATGGCTGACATTAAAATTTCTTCAGCTGATGTATTTTCTGCTGTCACAGGCCTCAATACTAATAAGGAATATGGGCCTGATGGAGTCCCTCCTGTTGTTCTCAAGAACTGTGCTTCTGTGCTTACCCCCTGTCTAAGCAAACTCTTTCGCCTTTGTCTATCAACTTGTACCTTTCCTTCTTGCTGGAAGTTTGCTCTCATTGAGCCAGTCCCAAAGAAGAGTGACCATTCCCAACCCTCTAACTATCGTCCAATTGCTTTAACATCCTGTATCTCAAAAGTTTTCATGTCAGTTCTTAATAGAAAAAATTCCTATCACAACCTTCTTTCTAATAGTCAGTATGGGTTCCGTCAGGGACGCTTCACTGGCGATCGTCTCACCTACCTTTCAGACTCCTGGACATCCTCCTTTCGGGACTTTGGCGAAATCTTTGCCATTGCACTTGACATCTCAAAGGCTTTCGATCGAGTCTGGTATAAATCTTTAATTTCCAAGCTGTCCCCTTACGGTTTCTATTCTTCTATTTGTGTCTTCATCTACAGCTTCCTTTCTGGTCGTTCTATAGCCGCTGTTGTAGACGGCCATCGTTCATCTCCTAGATCTATCAACAGTGGTGTTCTTAGTGCTCTGTTCTATCACCAACTCTCTTCCTTTTATTCATCAATGACCTTCTAAGCTGTACATCTAACCCTATCCACTCATATGCTGATGACTCCGCCCTTCACCTTTCCATTCAATTCTTGCAACGTCCATCTCAGCAGTTACTGCAACAAACAAGGGATGAGACTATAGCGCACCTAATGTCTGACTTGGCTCATATCTCTGACTGGGGTATAAATAATCTGGTTATTTTTAATGCATCAAAGACTCAGTTTTTACATCTATCAACCCGACATAATCTTCCACAGGTATACCCACTAATGTTTAATAATATTCAGCTTAATCCTGCATCATCGTTGAACATGCTTGGTGGTTTCATTTACTCGGTACTTATCTTGGAAAGATCATATTACATCTCTTGTAAAATCTGTTTCTAAGAGATTAGGTGTGCTAAGCCGACTCCGTTCCTTCTTTACCCCTGCACAATTGTTGACTCTATACAGGGGTTTTATCTGTCCCTGTTTAGAGTACAACTCTCATGTGTGGGAAGCCTCCCCACATACAGCTCTTCTCAGTAGGGTGGAGTCAAAAGCTTTTCGTCTCATTAACTCTCCTCCTCTTACTGACTCCCTTCAACCTGTGTCTTTTCGTCGCACTGTTGCATCTTTATCTCTTTTCTATCGTTACTTCAATGATCACTGCTCCTTTGGACTGTCTGCATGCATTCCTCCACCTCTACAACGGGGTGCTAGCTCTCATCCCTTTTCTGTCCAACTCTCTAATGCAAGAGTTAACCGTTACTCCCAGTCCTTCATTAATGCAACAGGTCAACTCTGGAACTGTCTCCCTCTGTCTGTATTTCCTGCTTCCTATGATCTCCAGTCTTTCAAACGCAGTGTGTCCAGGCATCTCGAAATGATCAGATCTTGAGTTTGGCTCTCTCTTGTATTTTGTTTTTCTCTTGGCAGGAACAATAGTTGCGGGTTAGCGGCCTTTGGTTCCTTCATCCTCGCATAAAAAACACAGTAGGTGGTGTCAGCAAATTATCCTCAGAGGAATGAGGGAGTTCCTGATGCTGGGATGTTGAGTCAAGACAGCAGTAGGCAAAGAGCCAACTAGAAAAAGCCAACTAGATCTGTCTCATCATGAAACCAGTTCGCGAGGAAGTAGCTCGAATGTGACGGATGAACTGTCCCTAGTGTTATCACTGAGGTGCCATTCTCCTATCTGACTATATACCTTAAGCATTAATGTCATATGTAATAGTTATAGACATGTAATAATCATAGGCATTAGTATATAGCATAGTACCACTTGCACAACTTGCAATAGCCAGAATACATACAAAGAATGTGGAGTAAACATTTTCCAGGTGATAGAGAATTCCATTATGCTGCGAACTTGTGAGGTAATTGCCGAAAGCCTGTTAGCAATTGTGACAGAGTAAGTACCAGGCATTACAGCCATACCCACCGAGACCCACTGATCAGTATATATTCTAAGAAATTGGAGGGCAGTCAGACAGCCAGAGAGAAGGTAGAGGGAAGCTTAGAAGATAGAATAGTTTAGGAGGATTCGCCATCACGCTACATTACTCTGTCCATCACAACATGATATAACTGTGTCACAATAAAGCCCCGTAACCCAAGAGTGTCTATCTCTCACCTAAAATACAAGAGAGACTGGGACAAGAGGCAGAGAAAACACCTAAACCCACAACGAGCTATGCAGTGCCTCACGGCTCTGTATTGGCGACTCCTCACATCATCCACAGTATTGACATTGGTTTTCACCTATATGCCTGGCTGCCTACATACCTCCCCATCTATCCTTCTGACACTGGTGGCAGCTGGTAAAAGAACAGTGAAGTGGTGAAAGACGAAAGAAGATTAAAGCAGGATTCTACAGTGGTAAAGAAGACGATTATTACGAGTTTCTGTGACGCAAATGTACGATTCACACGTCTACAATCAAGTGCAATCTACAACAGCTATCTACGACACATTTCTACAATCCTGCAGACAACTACAATAACTATCAACGATCAACTAACAAATATCAACGATCAACTATCTACTACACTACGAAGGAACTCTAGAATTTACACCTATACATTCAGTTACAACAAACGACACACTTTACAAGTTAATCACATGAAAATAAACAAGTAGAGGGAAGTGACAAAGAAGTGGAGTAATGGAAGTGCTAGAGCGAATAAGAGAGTAAGAGAAGAAAAGAGGAAGGAGGAGGAAGCGATGTGTGAGCTTTGGTGTGGCAGCTTAAGTCATCACATCTCCAGATCTCTGACCATGAAGCTTAAAGCCGTGTCCCATATTCAAGTTCATCTTCGTGAATGGCCTCGATCACCATGATCTTACCCTCGAGGTATGATCTTGGTGAAATGCCACGATCATACCTCAAACGGTAGGCCTAAACGGCCATTTCACGACACAGTCACGTTAGTGCTAAGACGCACAAAGACATTTCTACAACATCCCACGACACCCAACGAAAGCATGACGTTATCCTGACGACACACTACGATCATCCCTCACTTAAAAAATAACGATCACTTTGACTACAAGTCACGCCAAGCCATCGCCAAGACACGCTACGGCAAGGTACGACACGCTACGACGTGCTACGGAACCGCCAAGTTACTGCTAAGTCACCGATAAGATTATCAGGAAATAATTATGACGTTCCACGACTATGGCTGGTATCTTTGGTGCGAGGCAATAAATAGGAGGGTAGAGAATAGAGTGATGTGACTTATTTACTGTATGGTTATGGTTTTTATCGAGTGCAAATATGTATATATTGTATTATTAACTAGGGTTGACAGTTGACGTATTTGAAATAGTTCCTGCTTCAGACTGATCTGTTTCTAATATTAATGTCCCCTACATTAAACCCCGTTCCTCGTGTGACAGTCACCAGCTGATGAGTGGAAGTGTGCAATATAGAAAGGACTTGGGCATTGCAGGCGATGGTGTTCTGCTGGGTGAGATCCTTCACTTTTTGTATATATGTAAATTCTTTATAGCATCTTGTAACAATTATCGTAATTAGGATCGACAGTTGACGTATATGGAATAGTTTCTGACTCCTTTGGTTCTCCTTCATATATTGATGTATCTTATATTACTGTGTGCCTCGACTGACAGTCAGCAGGTGATGAGTGCAGATGTGTAATGTAGAAAAGCATTACATATCTGCAGTCAATGGTATTCTCTTGGTTGAGGTATTTTTACCATTAATGTAGGTTTAGTTATCTGTATCTTTTGGATTTAGTATAGGTTAGCGATTTGCCTGTTGGGTTATTAGTTTTAGGGTCTTTATTATAGGTATGTTACTCCCTATTAAATAACGTAAATAATAATTATGTAAAAGAATATAAAACCAAAAAAAATAAAAATAAATAAAATATAAAAAAATTATATATATATATATATATATATATATATATATATATATATATATATATATATATATATATATATATATATATATACAGTATATATATATATATAATATATATATATATATATATATATATATATATATTGTATGTACGGGTTTATGTAGTTGTATGAAAGTGTGTTTGTATATATACATTGATGTATGTGTCTGTATGTATATATATATGTTTGTATATACACTGTATATACATGTATATATGTATGTTCATATATACATATATAGCATTAATGACCAGGGGCTTCGGCCCCGATGGTCGATAGCCATTGGGAAAAAAAAAAAAAAAAAGGCAGGTGTCAGTAGCTAAATGTAAGTTATTGCTACGAGACGTCAAGTCACACCTACGTCATCGCTAAGTCACGCCACGTTACTCATGACGACATGCGGCGACACACGAAGACACGAAGATTGTGGCGTGTCGTGGGCACGTTCCTGACAGTGGGACATAGGCTTAAGTCATCACAACATCACCAGATATCTGACAAGGAAGTTTAAGTCATCACAACATCACCAGGTCTCTGACCACCTCAACCACCGGCCACAACCACCAGCCATAACCTCAACTCCACAACAACCACACAGCGGGAAGGCAGTGTATGCTGATTTGTGAAAATGATGTGTGGACTGTGTTAGCATTCCTGACCTACCAACTACCATCTCCAACACCATCACCACTACCACCATCACCACTACTACCATCATCGATTGCAAGCACTCCTACCACAATTATTTTAGTGAGTTAAGTATTTCCTCTTTCCAATTTTTTATTAGCACTTGCCATATTTTATTAGCACTTCATCATTTATAAATATGTCTAACTTACATATATATAGCAAAATAATATAGCTACTAACATTTATCAATAGTAAAGTAACAGCAATGCAATATGCTAACAATAACCAACAGTTATACAAATATATCACTGAATTAATATTTCCCAATCATATGATATTCATAACTCATTGATAGACAACATACACTGAAATATAGTATTATATATGTGTTTTAAAATTTTAACTGAAGGAGCAATCAAGTGAAAGGTAAAATGTGATTTAGTGAGCAATATCATTATGTTAAGAAAACCATTGACCCTAACAGTGCCAAAACAATCAGCATTAGCAATATCTAACAGCTCTGCACAATTACTAGAATCAGAAAAGCATTTATTTACTACCAACGAGTGTTACCATTTATGCCTACGTAAAATACGTGTTTCATACATACAACTATACATTATTACATCTGCAAAGTAATAAAGAAAATATACCATCACAGTTACACAGTGAGCGATTAAAAGAACTGTATTAAACATTAATTAAAGCTACCTAGTGGAAACAGATAAATTAAGTTACAAGGAAAACCAGAAAAAAAAAATGGCCAACACAAATGACGTTAGCAAGAATGAATATCTTCAACACAATCGTGAAGACAATGATTTCCACACAGTGCTGACACATATATTGCCCACGATAGGTACAAGTGAAGAACAAGTCAGTGTATATAGTTAATACTGTATATAGTGTATATATATTTTTTATATAAAATAACACAATATGGGACTATATAATATCATTTTCAGTAATATCTGTGCAATATAAACTAAACCTTAAAAAAGGATCCCAAGGAAATTAGCCAGCAATTATGCAACCTTGAGCAACACCGAAAAAAGCGTTGACAAACGAAGAAAAACAAACTATAGAAAATCAATACATAAAAAAAAAAAAAAAAAGAAAGAAATAGAGTAAGATCACATAACAGACAAATGAAAATAAGTGTAAGTGTTACTACAAATGCCAAAACACCACATAAACTACAAACAAAAAAGCAAATTGTTGTCTCCACAAGCTAGTGGCATGGCACATCATATCATCGACCGCAGCATGACCGGATTCAATGTCAGGACTCCATATTATAATTATGTAACTACAAACGATATGTAACAATTATGTAACGACAAATGATTGCATTATGTTACACTTGCAACAATTATGTAACTACAAACAATATGTAACAATTATGTAACAGTTGCATTAACAAGATGTAACTTTTATGTAACTTTAACTACAATTAGGTAACTACAAACAATATGTAACAATTATGTAACAGTTGCATTAACAAGATGTAACTTTTATGTAACTTTAACTACAATTAGGTAACTACAAACAATATGTAACAATTATGTAACAGTTGCATTAAGAAGATGTAACTTTTACGTAACTTTAACTACAATTATGTAACTACAAACAATATGTAACAATTACGTAACAGTTGCATTAACAAGATGTAACTTTTATGTAACTTTAACTACAATTATGTAACTACAAACAATATGTAACAATTATGTAACAGTTGCATTAACAAGATGTAACTTTTATATAACTTTAACTACAATTATAAGGCCAACACAATTATGTAACAGTTGCATTAACAAAATGTAACTACAATTATAAGGCCAACACAATTATGCATTACCACAATATTATGTAACAATTCATAAAATATTACAATTATGTATTACTACAATGTTAGTACAATGTAACAATTACAATACAATTATGTAACAATTCACAATGTTACAATTATGTATTACCACAATGTGACTACAATATTATGTAAAGTCATACACTTATACCACAATTCTGTACTACCCGTATCATCATACAAGGTAGGTGAAATATTAGACATTACTAAAGGGATAACTTAATATGTAATGGAATAACCTAGCAGTATTACCATTGCACAATTATATGCATATGTCTGTTATACATACACATCTTACAAAATGTCATACAACAACCATTGCATTTATTCAACTATGTATACAACTTGTTAAAAATGTAATAGTACTAGATCATTGCAATTTACTATGAATATTATATTTATACAATATTATAATCAATGTTATTTACTAATAGATTGGCATATGTCAATGATGATTGCTGTCGGAGGACCTTCAGTGGCGTGGCCGAGCAATGTTATGAGTCCATATTATAATTACAAATCATAATAGACAGATAAATAAATAGATAGATAGACAGCTCCACGCAAGCCTGGGAAAGGGAAATGATCTTGCAAGTTACCTGAGGAAGTGCTGACCATACACAGGAAGTAGCAAGTCAGAGGATGATGTAGGTAGTGTGTCAGCGAGATAGCATACGAACAAAGCCTAGTGACATACACACATACTCACACACAGATTTCTGGAACTTTCCAACCACAGTGTAACACACGTGACACAACCCCTGCTACACCAGAATTTAGGAAGCAGAGCTCAGAAGGAGACAGGCCATAGAACCGGCAGGTAGTAGGGAGAAGGGCTTAGCAACATGGAAGAGAGAGAGAGAGAGAGAGAGAGAGAGAGAGAGGAGGTAGCAGGCGGGACTCTACTTATACTTCACTCATGTGTGTGAGACTATGTTAATATTTCCAAGACAAATAAAAATAGTCTCATACTATTCTTTACCTCTCCTGTCATTGCATGACAAATGGGAACGAAGATTTTCTACTTACAAAGCTACTCAAGTATAACAACCGCTCGTCCACAAGTCTAATATATATATAACTTTTCTACAAGTTATTGTGAGATACACACAAAGAAACACAAGTAGCAGAAAATGAACATGAAGACACAAATAACCCAACACAGTTAGAGAAAGAAGCACAAGCAAAAACCCAAAACCCACCAGAAAGACATGATACACAATAGCAAACAGATGAAATTTACTCTGAAATGAATAATGATGATTATTCCTAGTTTTCAGATGTAGACAGTGTGAAGCATAGAAATTTCATATATATATATATATATATATATATATATATATATATATATATATATATATATATATATATATACAGTATATATATATATATATATATATATATATATATTTTTTTTTTTTTTCAAGAAAACCTGATTCAGATAGCTCACAGGTCAGGAAGAACATATGAATTACCTTCAGATGGCCATTACAAGGAAATTCTAGTGAAAACGGACAAAGCTGCTACCAGTGCATTATCTTCTCCACAATATGTCTGTAAACATTCGGTATCAGTGTATGAGTACCATGAAGACATAAATCTCGCAAACTGTCAGGTAATGAGAAAGACAGATTAGATATCCAGACAATGCTAGATGAATGTTAGCAACATTACTTTAGGAGGACCATTACAGCACAGAAGGAAAAAATAGTTTTTTTTTTTCTGCTAGAATAAATCAGGAATGTTGCCCTGCTGGCAATTTGCTTAAGTCAGACAAGCTTTTGAGGGCTCAAACATACGATGAGTTTAAGATAGAATTCCTCAGGAAATTCTTCAGAGGCAAGAATTTTTTGCTGGTATATCATCAGAATTACATAAATTTGTGTCCCTGCTAAGACAAACACACTCCAGTTCAGAGTTTGGTGAAATAACGGCAGATGTTTCCACCTTTAAAAGAAGTCTGTTAGCTAGCATAGAAAACTCACATCAGTAACAGGTAATGGCAGTATGTCCCTAATGCATGCAATTGACATCGTTAGATATATAGCAGCATTATGTAAGTTGCCTGAAAGAATGCTGAAAATAGCTAAAACAATAGTTTATGATCCAAGAACGTGCTTACTGGACTATGTTACTGAGAAAGAATTGCTTTGTAACAAAGCCAGTGTGACTGACATATTTCAGTGCAATAAGACAACAATGAATTTAGCAGAGACTATTGCAGGGATAAATAAATTAAGTCCAAATAAAGACCAAAGACAGTTTCGAACGGAGTACGGACAAACAAACAGTCAACTGAACTCAAGAACTCCCTCACGCACACCAGGCAAAAAACAGGCTCAGAAATTCGGGTGTAGCCCTAGTAGACAACGTGTACAGAAAGACCAAAATATGTTAAATCACCTCGTAGATTAAACTCCAGAGGTAGGCTATGTTATTACTGCGCAAATCCAGGCCAGGTAGGCTATGTTATTACTGTGCAAATCCAGGCCAGGTAGGCTATGTTATTACTATGCAAATCCAGGCCAGGTAGGCTATGTTATTACTGTGCAAATCCAGGCCAGGTAGGCTATGTTATTACTGTGCAAATCCAGGCCAGGTAGGCTTTCTGTGAAGATGAAAAGATTTAATCATATTTGGATTCTGACTCACCAGTCAATCTAATAATACAAGATGAATTAGATTGAATCTTTAGAAACAAAAGAAAGGTAACATTCAGGGAGGAACCAAACTTAGATTTATACACTGTAGATGGAAAAGCTATACCACTTATAGGTATGATTGAGTTACACATCAAATTTACAGAGACTACCAAAACATCACTACAATTTTCTACATGATAGAAAATTTAGCCATTAAAACAATTATGCTGCTTGGCTTAGGAACGATAAAAGAAGAAAATATCATACTAATACCACATGTCAAAAGGATCGATTCAACAAAGAGTTCATAGACGAAACATCTCTAGAATTACATCCAATGATTACAGAAAATCCAAAATAACAAGAACTATTAGACACAAGAGAAAAAAATGAAGATTCTGTGTTACAATCTACCATAGAAAACGGGCACTAAGTCCCATTCTCTCACAATTCTCAGCCAAGGTGTACCGTACACACAACAAAAAAACTATCGTTACACCTTCTGCGCGATATAAAATGACACACGATTGAAGGTTTTTGATAACAGCCTCCTCCATTGGTATCCCTGCGCGTGTTTGTTGCATATTTATTATAAGCTATATCCATTGCTTCTCCCATGCATATTTCTACCTCGCCCTATTTGGCAACTCACCCACTGTCAGGCTTACCAACCCTAGCGAGACAGCCAGGTTGTTCAGTATGAAACACATCGGACCCCCCTGTAACGATAGTTTTTTTTGCTGTGTGTACATCACACACCCACTTACCCACAACTCGACTACAGCTTGCTCACTTGCCCAGCTAGTATTAGCTGTAATATAACTTTACCACCAAGATCATTCATGAAAGTCATGATAAACTGAGGAGTTGCACTGGTTTTGTAATAGATGAGAATGCTTAATGTTGGAAAAGTAACAGTACGGAAACTAATGTCTTCCTAATTAATCTGATGAATGGAGATGTGTAGATCAAAAAGGGAAGTTGTCAATGCAATTTAGAGACTTGCACAGCTCCTATATGTGAAGTGACAATAGTTGGAGCATCAAGCAAAGTAAAATCATCAGGCAGAGAGTGCATAAAAGCATTTAATTCACTCAGAAAATTATAATGTAGAAAATGATCTACAGGATTTACTACAGAAACATCGACAGACAGTTGCATTACTTACCCACCGAAAAATTAGGTTGTACACCAGATTAACCCCTTACCTGCAGGGACGGCTGGACCACGCTGTGCCCCTCCGGCAGGGATAGCAGGAAATCTAGACAATACATGATAATTTAGCTACTTCCAGGTCAGTGGAAGTATCACTTAGCCTTTTCCCTTTTTTTTTTATATATATTTTTAGTATGAGAATAGGTCATAAAGGACATTTCAGTGGGTAGAGAACAGGGAAAATTATCGACCAAGTGCAAGTGGGGTGTTGCCAGGTGATAAATTAGCTACTTCATGGCCAGTGGAAGTATCAATTAGCCTTTTCCCTATATATATATATATATATATATATATATATATATATATATATATATATATATATATATATATATATATATATATATATATATATATATATTTTAGTTTGAGAATAGGGCATAGGACACATTTCAATGGAAAAAGCGGATGGAAAAAAAACGGCTGGGAGTTGCGTTGCGCAGCCAGGCTGTAGCTAGAGGCAAACATAGAAGATGGCTAAAATGGTAACACTGGATGCGAGTACTAGCGGTATTAGCAGCGCTGCCTATAGCTACACACTGGCAGTATTGGTAGATGCTACGAGACCGCACTTGAAAGCCTGGGCGATTTTAAAAATCCTGGGATCACAGAAGTGATGCCCTGTGGTATGGTATTTACATAATGAGCGTCACAGTGGTGACGGCATGCGGGTAAGGGGTTAATATACAACAAGACACACAACCTATCTACGTGCCAGCACATAGGGTTGCACATTCACATAGCACATTGCTTAAACACTACGTGGATGAAATGTTAAGTTTGGGTATCATTGAACCTTCAATGACCGTATGGAGTCCATGACTTTTTCTTGTACCTAAACAAAACGGGGAAATACAGGCGGTCATTGGTATCGCAAACTTAATCAAGAAACAATTCCAGACTGTTTCCTCATGCCATTGTTAAAATAATGATGACTCACAAAACTTTGGTCCAGAAAACAATGTCTTTTCAGCAATTGATTTACTCAGTCGCTATTACCAAACAGATTTAGATGAGGAATCACGCAAATAAACAGCATTTTTTTTTTACAAATAGTTGTCATTTTCAGTAATGCAGAATGCTAATGAGTTTTCGCACTGCTCCAGGCACCTTGCAACAAATAATGAATAGTGTTTTATCAGGTGTGTTAGGTGATAGGATTTTTGTTTCTCTGGATGAGATTATAAATGCAAAGAAAAAAAGGAGAAGACCATTTACAGAAATTAGATCATCTCCTAAATAAGCCAATGCTGGATTAAAAATTAGTCTGCTTAAATGTAAGTTTTGCATAAAAGAAATTAATTTCCTAGGCGATAGGCTTGATGCAGAGGGTATCCACACCTAACATGAAAGAATTTAAAGCAGTAGGGAATTTCCCTGAACCCACAAATGTGGATGAAGTATGACAATTCCTAGGACAAGCAGGATATTACAGACCTTTTATACAAGGATTTTCCTAGCAGAGCTATTTTTCCACCTACTGAAAAAACAAGCTATACTTCATTGGGGAGAGGAACAACAATTAGCATTTAACCCATTCCTTGCTGTGTACTGGTGCACTCTGTGATCCAGACTTTTGCATGGTCAAAAGGGACAAAAATCAAGTTACTGGTGATGACCACTGCGTGTTGGAACGGTCGGGAACTCAGATTGATGGAGACTCTTTCTCAATAGTGGCCTCTTCGGTTTCGTTTGTTACTTTTCAAGTGGTCAGGTTGAGTGGTAGCATGCCAAAACGACGGGGTCAATCTCCAACTCGGCCAACCCAAGCCTGACCTTTGCAATTTCCCAAAATGCTCCTGGGTTACACAACAAGCTACTAGGCAAACTCTATACCACCAGTTCTCAAGGGTTACCCAAACAATAAAGTTTGAGTGGGAGGAAATGTGTATTAACAAATCCAAAATAAAAGTAGAAAATCTTCCTATATACTAGCCTTACAGAATAATCCTGAATCAGTTGGCACATTATTCAACAAATATATGGCCCTAATATCAAATTCCACAAAACTTAGCTCCTTTGTCCCAGGTTCAGTCCAATGAGGCTCTCCCAATTCGACCCTCTGAGCTCATAGTTCACTGGTCCAGTCTTCTAATATTCTTGACCTTGACTTCCACGCTGGAACCTTGACCTCCACCCTGGGACTTTGACTCACGGACTGAGACCTTGACTCTTGCACTGGGACCTTGACTATCACACTGGGACCTTGACTCCCTCACTGGAACCCACTCACTATCCAGCTCAAGAATACAAAGGAGGTGAGCGGGAACCCAGGACTTGCCCTTCCAATGGCGTCACCTCGCGTGATCAAACACTTCAGAATTCCTTGGGGGGGGAGGAGGATGACGACAGTACCGACCATCCGTCACATTTCACGGCTGGTGAGCGAGTCAAAGGCCAGTCTTGCGTGGTGGAAAGAGGGGAGGGAGGGGGATGACAGCTTACACAATTTAAAATTTTCATTATTATAGACTCGTGATTGACTCAATGTGATGTCTTTCCCCTTACAATCGATTACCCCCCAAAAATGACATCTAGTTACAATAATTACATTACAACAATCTCTATACCCTGACATCAAAACACAATAAAAATGGTCGTGTCTCACACCACTTTGTGCATGCGTACATTATGCTCGACTACGTGACTATAGGCACATATTCCAGCTGGAATTTTATATTATAAAGAGACTTAATACTAATAAATTACAGTAGGAAAAAAATGACTTGGCAACTAGGTAACTTAATCTACATTCTGATCACGTTAGCATGGAAATAGCCATACGCCGGCCACACGCTCTCACTAAACCGGACTTTTGGTCTCAAAATAAACAAAATACAACTCATTATCACTTCTGGGCACTACAGCTGGAACGTTTGTCGGCTTTTTGGCCCCCAGTCCTGGGGATTTGGGAGGCTGTGTGACCCATAGTGTCGGCCATTTTCAAATTTTTTCCCAATGAATAGACCTGAAAAGTGGTCATAATAGGTCTAGTGATAGTAAAAGTGGTCTCTTTGGCTGTTTTCTGCCTGAAAACCGGTGTTTTGGTCCAGCAAACCCAGATTTTCGTCAGATGGCTACTTGCAGATACTGCCAGCAGCTGAATTGGATAGATGGTCAAAAATGGTGTGGAGTGGATGGATGCATGTAGTACTTGTAGCACGAAAATGCAACCTGGTTTACGTAATGCAGTCACAGCCCACAACCGAAACTATGATGATGGGAAGTTGGAGTTTTGTGCTAATTTTACGTATTTTCACATTCATCTTATTTTATATTACATTAGTATAGGGCACTATAAACATTCACATAAGGCTCAATAAACACTCATGCTGCACACAGTCACATTAGTTATGGTAAATCACAGGCTTCTTGCATTGTTTCCCATACATTACTTGATTTTGTGATTTACGTCTATTTGTTTACATTTACTTATATTATTTTCATTCTATACATTATTGATGCATCAGTTGGTTCATGATTTGAAGTTCTCTACCTTGGACTGGAAGTTCTGAGTAAGCGCAATACCTTGGCAGCACGGCGTGACCCAGACTGGCATCAGATGGCAACTTTCAGATACCATCAGCAGCTGGTGTGGATAGATAGTCCATTTTGGTGTAGAGTGGGTGGATCCGTGGAGTACTTGTAGCTTGGAAACATAATCTCGTATATGTAATGCAGCTACAGTCGAAACTATGATGATGGAAAGTTGGGGTTTCATGCTAATTTTACATATTGTCACACTCCCTTTTTTTTTATATATATATATATACCGGTATATAATATTAACAAAAGGCATGGAAGGGGAGAAGGGGTGTCTATCGTCCCAAAAAATTTCGCGCAAGTGTGAGGAAAACCATGTCCATAGTTATATGGACCCGGCATTTTAGGGTACTATGAGTTTGTATATATACGGTCTCGGCAATTTTGACTCTAATGTTTTGTCCATATATACTTGGACACGGCATGGAATGGGTTGACGATTTAAAGATTAGCTTATTACATGTGCACCTTGCTTGGCATATCCAAACTTTAATAAACTGCTTATTATTTGTACAGATGACTTACTTAAAGTCTTAGTAAAGTCTTAGATGCTGTAATAATGCAAAGAGATAAACGTGGAAACTAACAACCTATTACATTTGCCAGTGGATAAAGAAAAGGAGCAGAGAAATATTATTGCACTACAGACTTAGAAACTCTAGCAGTAATATTTGCACTACAAAAATGTTGTGATCTAATATATGGTTACGAAATTCATCTCGGTACTGATCATAAGGCTCTCTTGGGTATGTTTCAGTAAAAACTCTCTGGCAGGAGAGCACGATGGAAGTGTACAGTCCAAAATTACAATGTAATTATTCAATGCATGATAGGAAAGATATATTTGGCACTTGTTTTGTCACGACATCCGCCAACGAATGTTGCTACAGTTAGTCTAAGGGAATCACTCCCTAAACATATGGGGCATATGGGCCTGATGGAGTCCCTCCTGTTGTTCTCAAGAACTGTGCTTCTGTGCTTACACCTTGCCTAGGCAAACTCTTTCACCTTTGTCTGTCAACTTGTACCTCTACTTCTTGCTGGAAGTTTGCTCTCATTCAGCCAGTTCCAAAGAAGGGTGACCACCCTCAACCCTCCAACTATCGTCCAATTGCTTTAACGTCCTGTATTTCAAAAGTTTTCGAGTCAATTCTCAATAGAAAAATTTTAAGGCGTCTTTTCTATCACAACCTTCTTTCTGATCGTCAGTATGGGTTCCGTCAGGGACACTCCACTGGCGATCTTCTCACCTACCTTTCAGACGCCTAGTCATCCTCCTTTCGGGACTTTGGCGAAAGCTTTGCCATTGTAATTGACATCTCAAAGGCTTTCGATCGAGTCTGGCATAAATCTTTAATTTCCAAACTGCCCTCTTACGGTTACTATCCTTCTATCTGTGCCTTCATCGCTAGCTTCCTTTCTGGTCGTTCTATAGCTGCTGTTGTAGACGGCCATCGTTCTTCTCCTAGATCTATCAACAGTGGTGTTCCTCAGGGCTCTGCCCAATTACCAACTCTCTTCCTTTTATTCATCAATGACCTTCTAAGCTGTACATCTAACCCTATCCACTCATACGGTGATGACTCCACCCTTCACCTTTCCATTCGGTTCCCGCAACGCCCATCTCAGCAGTTACTTCAACAAACAAGGGATGAGGCTATGGCACACCTAATGTCTGACTTGGCTCGTATCTCTGACTGGGGTAAAAATAATCTTGTTGTTTTTAATGCATCTAAGACTCAGTTCTTACACCTATCAACCCATCAAAATCTTCCACAGGTATACCCACTAATGTTTAATAATATTCAGCTTAATCCTGCATCATCCTTGAACATGCTTGGGGGTTCATTTACTCGGGACTTATCTTGGAAAGATCATATTACATCTCTTGTAAAATCTGCTTCCAAGAGATTGGGTGTGGTAAGCCGACTCCGTTCTTTCTTTACCCCTGCACAATTGTTGACTCTATACAGGGGTTTTATCTGCCCCTGTGTGGAGTACAACTCTCATGTGTGGGGAGGCTCCCCACATACAGCTCTTCTCAATAGGGTGGAGTCAAAGGTTTTTCGTCTCATTAACTCTCCTCCTCTTACTGACTCCCTTCAACCTCTGTCTCTTCGCAGCACTGTTGCATCTTTATCTCTTTTCTATTGCTACTTTAATGGTCACAGCTCCTCTGAACTGTCTGCATGCATTCCTCCACCTCTACGACGTGCGCGTAGCACCTGTCTAGCAGCAAACTCTCATCCCTTTTCTGTCCAGCTCTCTAATGCAAGAGTTAACCATTACTCCCAGTCCTTCATTTATGCAACAGGTCAACTCTGGAACTGTCTCCCTCTGTCTGTATTTCCTGCTGCCTATGATCTCCAGTGTTTCAAACACAGTGTGTCCAGGTATCTCGAAATGAATGGATGTTGAATTTGGCTCTGTCTTGTATTTTGTTTTACTCATGGAGGGAACTCTTACTGCGGGCTCATGGCCTTTGGTTCCTTCTCCCTCGCATAAAAAAAAAAAAAAAACATGAAGAAACAGTCCCCAATAATGAAGATCTCGCAAGTATAAAGAGATAACCCAGTATAGTCTAAAGTTATATATCAGTTAGAATCAGGTGATGTTATACAAATACCCAGGTTACACATACCACTTAAACAATTCACGATAGTAAACAATACAGTGAGCCCCTATGTTTCGCGCAGTTTGGGTTTGCGAATTTATTTTCACAGGAAAGCCCAAAATTTCCAAGAACTGTCTCGCGATCAAGAATTCACCTTTCGCGTCAATATATAGCGTTCAGGTAGGAAAGGCGATCATCAGCTGTTGTCCGCCACATTGTTTCACAGTTCCCGCCAGCTGTGAGACTGTGTGTATGGGGCTCTGGTAGTGATCACAGCCGTGGTCACTTTCTTTGCCTTTCCCTTCGTTCAGCTATTGTTCTCGTGTGGTCTACCTGTACTGTATTATGGCTTCCTCTTCATTCACTGGAGGACTAGGTAACAGTGGTGACGCTGAAATACTGTGACGTTAAAAGGATGGAGGCAAGAAGAGAAAAGAACATCATGAGTATCGAGTCGGTGTGAAGAGGAAAAAGTATTGAGTAGAGGATAAGACGAAGATTTTTCTGGCTGGTGATCCATGTATTTATTGTTTCATAACATTTTTATCATATTCATATGGTTGTCAGTTTTTCTGGTATCCTGTATTGTAAGAACTGTGTCTCAAAATTGAGAAAAAGAGTGACTTTGGGAGGGGCTCTAGAACCAGAATTTTTTACCATTAAATTAATACTTTTCAGTTCGTTGAATTCTAGTTTCGCGCCAACCTCATGGTACCAAATAGACGCAAAACTTATGGGCTCACTGTACTTTATATAGGGTAAATCCAGGACAACCAAATCAGAGAAGAAATATTAGGCAGTTAGTTATACCTAATACAAGTATACCTCATATTCTGAGGATAATACACAACAGTCCACATGCAGGGCATCCTGGCAAAGGTAGGACAGTCAGGCAGGCCCAGATGTAATATTATTGGCCTTCGTTACGGAAAGACATACACGATCACATTGACAGATGTGAATCATGTGCCAAGAACATAGGATACCCTATAACACCACTACCCCTACGTAAATATCCAGTGCCTAACCAACCGTGGGACATTGTCGCGGTTGACTTACTTAACCTGTACCATGCTAGTGACGTAGATCTACATTCTCCTCTAGAACGTCAGTGACATAGGTCTATGTCCTACAGCACTAAATTACTGCAAGCAACCGAAGTAAAATGGAAGGTAATAACATATCTCACTAACTTCAGACATTTCTCAACCATGCTTACAACACCGATTAGGAGCGCGGGAGGTGAGTAACAGTCTTCATAGGCTCACAGCCGCTCTGCTGTCTCAGTAACCTTCAAGATTTCAGAGGTTGAGTGCTCCAACCTGGCTCGATTCAACCAACATCCTGGCTTCGGTGAGTACATTTATTAGTGTCAGGGATCTTATATTGATGTATTAAGCCCAATTAGTCACAGAAAAATCCAAAATCTGTTCACAACCTCACAGCTGCTCTGCTCTCTCAGTAACCTTGAAGATTTCATAGGTCAAGTGGCATCAAACTGACTCGATTCAACCAAGTTTCTGGCTTTGGAGATTACTTTTATATGTGCCAGGGATCTTATATTGATGTATTGAGCACATTTATCCAGAAAGGATAATTCAAAATCATGCAGCGTAGAGGGGTATTACTTTTTATTTATTTATTTATTTACTTATTTTTGCCAGGCGAGGTACGGATTAACCCACCCTTAACTAACCGATCATTTCCGACGATATGTGATTTTGGTCCCAGTTGGGGATAAGCCAACAGAAACAGTCGTGTGAATAATTGTAAATAATGTTATATGTAGGTTCACGACACCAAAGGTGCTAATAGGTGACAATGGAGGAGAATTTAACTCTGAAATTTTACACGAAACTTGTAAGTAATACAATAAAAGGAAGAATAATGTATTAGCCTACCATCCAGCTTCCAATGGATTGGCGCAGAAACAGAATAAAAAAGTGTTATATATGTACGACGTCACATTCTCAATGAGAATTATGCAAACTAAGATGATTGGATCCCCAAAGCTGAAGCACCAATTCATTGTGCAATTAACAAATGTATAGGAGACACACCTCATTTTATTATTTACGGGACAGACAAACGTCTTCCATTCGAGATACTGGAAGGCGAGCAAATGCCAATATACAGTTATGATGATTATTCTTCGTTTATGTGAATCCAAGAAACACAGAGTTAAAGAAACAGTTAAAGGGCCCAAGAAAGACATGACAGAATCGTTTAATAAGAAGCCAAAAGAATCAAATATCAACATAGGTGATACTGACTATCGCATCATTCACGCTAGAAGCAATAAACTGTCACCGAAATTTAAAGGCCCATACAGATTAATTAAGAGAACACAGATAATAAGGTATTGATGAAGCCACTGTCCAGTGACGAAGAGAAACAAATTCATATTGATCATTTAAAAAGAGTCCAAATAAATTTAACTTGCAGTTATAAAAAAAAAAAAAAAGGTTACGACCGAAAAGTCTGGTACATACGATGAATATGAACTGGAAGAAATTATTATATACCGGAATAAATAACGATCGCATACCAAACAGACAAACATAGTTGCAACTAATACAGCATTTACCATAACAAGGCATTTATATGACCTAGGAATCGATTTAGACTCCTTTTATAGGTTGAACAGGTGGAGAAGCTGAAATGTTCGTTATGACTATCATCACCCTTTGCATGACTTGCTAACACCAGTGGATTAGTTATCTAATAAAATTATTCTCTCTGTAGGTAAAATGAGAGGAATTATTCCATGGATTCTGATGTATCTGATGATATCAAGAGGATCTCCTCATTAACAGTGTCATCATATAGTCAGACAAGGTGGTCTTATCACAACAGCCTCTACAGCTATTGTATAAGACATGGTGAGTACTGAAATTAGTTTGGATATCCGTACAACCTAACAATCATGTTGGAGAACATAGCTAGGCCACTTAGGACTTTACAATAGAAGCAGTAATTACAGTAGATGCTCTTCCTCAAAGGCTCATCAAACACAAGAAGTGACTGAAATCTTTTAGTGGATTGGGAGCTAGAACAGGCTAAGTACAATATGTTCACCATGATCCAGGACATGCCATCACGTGGGAGTGACACAATCAGGGAAACAGACATCTCAGCTACACATAACAAATGTGGTTTGTTCGATTTAGATGGTGCAATTCTAGGCATCATTTTTAAATTGGCTACAGAAAACGATTTTGAAGAAATGAATAACAAATTTTACAAGATTGCACAAATTCTCTCATATTAGCATAAGCTAGCTGATACCCAGAGCAGTGTGATGATGATTGTAAAGAACCTACAAATGACAGAGAAATCAACTCAAGAAGTTGTGGAGAAAGTAAATGCAGTAGAATGAAATAATACACTTTTCCAACACCTCTCAGTGATCATGGAACACACTGACATAATAATACTTCAGTTAGACAATACTAGAGCTCATCATCGGTCTTTTATGAATGGATTTGCTAATGCTGGTGTCGGAATGATCACCATTCATTTACTTCCCTTTCACAATCTTCATCAAAATAATAATCAGTCAAAGCGTACATAAGTATGTTTTAAGGGATGACTTCATTTTGTGGGGTGAAAATGAAATTATGCGTCAATCTACATGAAACTTTACTGGATAATAGCTATGATACCTACTTAAGCGTGTAGGAAGTTTCAGGACGATACATGAAGAAAAGAAAAAATGTATATTCAGTAAAATCTTAATATATTAACCTAACTTTCACTGACTAATGCTCCTAAGTGAGTAAACATATAATCATTTTGAAAATACCAGTGATTAAGTTAATCATTTACAAATAAAGCTCAGGGATTAGTTTTGCCAAATATTGCTTTTATCCAGTAAACGTTCATGAAATTGATGCATAATTTCATTTTCAACCAAAAAAATGAAGTCTCCCCTTAAAGCCTTTGTTTGAGGAAAGGAATCTGATGCTATATTATCCATACTTCGAAGCAACGCTAACACCAACATGAATAGTAGTTCATGTACCATTCACAACAGATGATTTTTCACTGTCTGTCAAATATACCCTTTTCCTTCCAAAAGAGATGACTCAGTCATCATCATCACCAAAACAGAAGTCATCATGGTCTCCAAGAAACAGGACACTGTCACCTTTGCTAGTGAAACAACAGTCGAATATAAATGTCGCACATCACTCCATGCATTTCACCTTTGTCCTGTGTACATCTTCACGTTTCAGCCTGCTGAAACAGTCCCTTGTGAAATGGCTATCATAAAGAATCACAACATCCATCATCATTGCAACTTCACTTTTGCTCCAAATAAACTCATCCATCATCTACGCATTGGACATTCACGATTGTTCTACTTCACTCAAAATACAGCAGTTTTTGTGACTTGCCCAAACACACCTTCAGCCCATACATCAGCATCTGGTTGATGTATATCGCCGGGTTATTGTACAGTCTTAACACCTTCACTATCCACCTTACCTACTAGAAATACTATGCTATTCTCAACCACACACATAATTACTTCCAACCATTACCTATGATGAATTCAAATATGAGTACACACATTAAGTTGACTTCACCCAAGTTTGAAACCATGCAACCGATAAATCATAATGCAGCTTTGAGAGGAATGCAGCAGAATTTAGTTCAGTCCATATTATGTTTACAGCCCAGCTCCGGTCATTATTGTAATTTTCTCCACCATATTTGCTATATTGCTATTGGCTATGCACGTAATTCAAGCTAGGATCGAGAACTTGAAAGCTGTGTTCAAAGGTCGTGCCTTTCAAGTGACACTAACTAAATAAGTAATGTAAATACTGTAAATATTTTGTTTATATTTTATATGTAATAACAGACTATAGGGTTACTTATAGTATTATATTGCTATGATTTTATACTTCACCATTATACATGTGTTCATTTTCAATGATGTAACTATCTCATTTATATACAGTAGATAGCCAGTCCATCACATCTAGAATTGACTACTACAGACTCGCCACTGTTTCGGTATTATGTTATTGTATATATATATATATATATATATATATATATATATATATATATATATATATATATATATATATATATATATATATATATATATATATATATAAAGTAAGACATCTGCAGCCGATTTTGGACATTGCAACGTCCAAAGCAGTGATAAAATGAATGTGGTAAATACTCTTGTAAACATAATTCGAATTTTCGGCCCAATTCAGGCCATCATCAGGTACTACAACTGTCCTAAACAGTCAGCAGACATGATAAAAAGAGGAAACCAGGACTTTATTGATACTATAAACCTAAAGAAAACAAAGTAAAAACAACCCTCCTCCCCGTATAAAAGCTCAAAAAGAAATGCCAAACCACAATCATTTTGTTAGTGATATATATATATATATATATATATATGATAACTGTTACAATAATGTTTGTGCAATATGGTGATATGTTCCTACAATTATGTTAATATATTCAGTATTACTATACTATAACAGATACCATACATTTACATAATGATTTCTTGACAAGTAGATAAATAGCAAAGTAACATATTTCTGTATGCTGTGAAGATTGTAATATCAAGATAGGTCATAATATGATGGTTTGGCGTGACTGAGCGATATTTAGGTAATAATATCATACGTAATAGTTATAGATATAAAATAATAATAGGCATCAGTATATCTCATATCACAATATGCACCACTTATACAACTTGCATTGTCTAGGTTAAGACGTACACATCCTCTTGCCAGAATGCATATACGGAATAACAAACATTTTTCAGGCAATCGAGAATTACATTATGCAGCAAACACGTGGAGTAACTTCCGAAAGCTGGTTAGCCCATGTGACGGGAAAAGTACCAGGCATTAAACTCAGACCCACCAAGCAGTATATATTCTCAGAAATCGGAGGGCATAGTCAGAAAGTCAGTGACAACGATCGAAGCCAGAAGGAAGCTTAGGAGATAGGACAGTGTAGGAGGATTCGCCGTCAGGCTATATTACTCTGTCCATCACACCACGATATAACTGTCACAATAAAGCCCTTTAACCCAAGAGTATCTTCCTCTCACCTACGACATAAAAGAGACAGAAGGGCAAGAAAGACAGAAGGGCAAGAGAGACAGAAAATACCTTAACCCACAACGAGCTATCCAACACCTCACGACCCTATATTGGCAGGAACGACTCCCCCACATCATCCACATTATCGACACTGGTTTTCACCTACGTACCTCCAATATTGTCCTTCTGTTATGACTACAGTCCTCCTATTCTCCATTGAGAGGGTCAAAACTTCCCCAAGTACAACTGTAAACTCATCGTCAGCCATAAATGCAAGGAAGACACAGTGCACCCCCTCCCCTCCCACTCTTACAAACGCTGATGAGGATGTGGTTGGAAATTGAGTCAATTCAAGACGTGTATGCATTTCATCAAGAACCGGACTTATACACAGAAATTCAGCACTCGGCATAAAGCCACGAGCAATATCAGAAAAACGGCCCTGAAAATGATATCAAATTAATCTTTGAGAAGGCTATAACAAACTCAGTTACACAGAGAAGAAAGACGTCATGAAAACGAGATGACATTCAGTAAGCTGATTCACAACCAAATTTTAATGAGGATCATCCAGCAGAGAGAAAATATGATGATTTCAACCTCCAAAAGCAAATCTGTCAAAATAGACCATCCCACAGCTGTAGGATTCCAAACCCTAGAACTAGCAAAAAAGCGGATAAATGGATTCATCTGCTATGTATTGAAGAATCATTATGGCGATGGGATTCAACTCGCCTACCACGACACGGAGAGTTACATCTTTCTCCTGAAGGAAGTGGACGACATTTTCGAGGAAATGAAATGTCGGCTACTAAAGGACTGGATGAATTTTTCAGACTTTGATCTCAGTCACCCTCCTCTCGAGCCATCCTGTAAAGGACAGTTGGGACTACTCAAAAACGAAATGGATGCCAACATTATACAGGAGGAAATATTTATCAAGTCCTAGAGCTACAGCTTGCTTCAGTGCAATAATTCTTCCAATATATGCAGGAATGGACTGCCTCAGCACATCAAAACACTGACTTACTCAAAATTTTAGGAATCTTTGGAGGGTTGTGCAAGTGCTGAGTACTCTGATGTTTACTGTCCAAACTGGGGTATGTGAACCCCTGGGGATACGCAGCATTGTTCAGAGTGGTACGTGGGAAGATAATGATTTCTTTTTTTCATACTGTATCACATGTACATCATATGGCATCTCAGATCAGCAACTTTACTAAGCATGTGTATGTGTGCATGGGTGATTGTTTAAGAATACAGAATAACTGAATAACCACAACACTTACACAGATTCCAACTTAATTGAATGACAGGAGAGCGGAGTAAAAATTGAAATGAATGAGAAAGAAATGAGAGGAGATGGGAGCAGGGGAGAAGTAGAGGAAACGGGACAATATGCGTACGGAAACAGTGCTGAACTCCATGCTCAAGTCACTCTTGCTGATTTTCGTCTCAGGAGTGAAAGTGTGGACATCTCTTTTTCAAATTCATATGGAAGCTTCAAGTCAGAGTTATTTCTTTAACAGTAAGAAATATAGATAGATAGTTGAAACGTGATAGTTGTAGCAGCTGGAGTAGCAATGCAAGTGAAGGAAATGAAATAGTTGTGAGGAGAAAGAACCCAGACCTATCTAAATATCGTTAATACCAGGAAGAATGTGTGCTTTTTGGATTTACTTCTACAAATTTAAATCCAACAGAAGCATTCTGCTTCATTTGTGGGGAGAGGCTGGCCGACAGTACTGTAAAACTTCCCTAGTTCGGCTGGGCTGAGGCTTTGCCGACTTAGGTGAATTGCCGACTTGTGAGAATCACATCTTCCGCCACCCTCAAAAAAAAAAAAAAAAAAGTTTCTAAGATCACTTACCATGTTTGCATACAGTAGTCGGATAATAGGCAGTGCTGGGTCCTGAACTTGAAGAACCAACCAGAACTTGCCTTGAAATCCGGAATCTTCAGATGCTTGGCTAACCTCATTGCAGGGTTTTGCAAGTACACACCTCTCACGGACACACCAACGGCATGCTCCTGTATGTAACACTTAAACACAGCAGCGTCTAAGGTCATTCACTGGCCGGATTCTCTTCTTAGCCCTCCTGGCAGAGCCTGGGTCCTCAAGGGTAAGGGCATGGGCACGTTTATTTTATTTATTTTTTCTTCATGTCATTGAATGTGCTGGGCTTGATGTTGAACTCAGCACAAACAGATCACATGGTGGTGTCAGCGTCCACTTGTGCCAAAACTTTCAACTTCTTCTGCAGGCTCAGACTTTTTTATTTCATTCCCATCCTCCCAGAGGCTCCCTTGTTACCATACAGAGACAGCATGATGGCGGGATGCAGGATAAGTACACTTGAAAAGTTTGCAATACTTTGTCACAGTCATGTGCAAGCAGGAGAGACCTATCGCTGGTGGTGGTTGGGGCAAGACTGAGCTCCAAGTGATGCGTGTTGTGGTGGCTAGGTATGTTCATACCACCTAAATCTGTATATTTCCGGCCAACAAACAATGTGCCAACTTAATTTTGACCTCTACAGGTTTGAACGGAATACCCTGACTTCTCACGCCACACACAACGCTGAGTTTGGGTTGTAATCATTTGGCATTTTGCCGACTTAGGATCAGTTTTGCTGACTATTTTTTTTTTTTTTTTTTTGCCACGTGATTTATTGTCGAAAATTATTTTTTTGATTGAATATTTTGAGCTGTGCCGACTTATATATAATTCCAGCTTAGGGGAATGCCAACTAGGGGAGATTTTACTGAAGTATGAGCGTAAAGTGAAGGGACTGTAAGAAAATGTTCTGGAAAGAGGTGGAGAGAGTTAGACAGGGTGGCAATGAAGCTGGTTGGGAGTGAAAGATAAAAATGGTAGATTGATAGTAGGGAAGGGAGAAAAAGTGAGCAGATGGAGAGAACACTTTGAGGAAATGTTGAACATAATGAAAGTAATGCAAGTATAAGTGGCTGGGGAATGGCTGGGAGACAGAGGGATGTGAGAAGAGAGGAAGAAATTAGTAGGATGGAAGTTGTGGAAGCAATGAAGAAAGACAAAATGGGGAAAGCCCCAGGAATTGATGGAGTGTGTGGTGAAATGCTGAGGCATGGGGAAGAGAGAGTAGTAGAATGGATGTGGAAGATGTGCAGATTGGCCTGGGAGGAAGGTAGAGTCCTGGAGGATTGGAAGTCAGGTATAATTAGTGCCTTGTATAAAGAGACAGAGGAAAAAGAAGTGTGTGGTAATCATAGGGGCATTTGTCTTCTTAGTGCAATAGGAAAAGTATATGGTAGGATACTGATTGACAGTGTTAGGGAAATAACAGAGGAATTAATTGAAGAAGAACAGTGAGGGAAGAGGTTGTGTAGATCAGATATTCATCTTTAGTGGAAAAGATTCTAGAGAGGGGAAAGAAGTTGTATGCAGCCTTCATGGATTTGGAGAAAGCTTATGACAGGGTGGATAGACAAGGATTGTGAAAAGTATTAAGAATATATGGAGTGGACGGGAAGTTGTCGAATGCTGTGAAGAGTATGTATGAGGGTGTTAAGGCTGCAGTAGGTGTTTGTGTTTTTTTAATGCTAGGAAGAAGGAACCAAGGGCTACGAGTCTGCAAAACAGTTCCTTCCAAGAAAAAAACACAAACAATACAAAAGAGAGCCAAATTCAAGATCTGTTCATTTCGAGATGCCTAGACACACTGCGTTTGAAAGACTGGAGATCACAGGAAGTTGGAAATACAGACAGAGGGAGACAGTTCCAGAGCTGACCTGTTGAATAAGTGAAGGATTGGGAGTAACGGTTAACTCTTGCATTAGAGGTAGACAGAAAAGGGATGAGAGTTTATTGCTAGACGGGTGCTATGCACCCGTTGTAGAGGTGGAGGGATGCAAGCAGACAGTTCAGAGGAGCAATGACCATGGAAGTAGCGATGTGGATAGTGAACTGAGAGAATTTTTCTATTTGAAGGTTCCGTTGAAACAGGGATGTGTCATGTCCCCATGGTTGTTCAATTTGTGCATGGATGGGTTATAAAAGAGATACAAGCTAGGCCAGTGGATTTTAGAGTGGGCCTAATGAGAGAGGGCAGTGTTTGGAAACTCCCTGAACTGTTGTTTGCAGATGATACTGTGTTGTTAAGTGAAGACGAGGAGGAGCTGCAAGGCTTGGTGGATGAGTTTCAGACACTGTGTAAGAAACGGAGTTTAGGACAGTGTGTAAGAAACGGAATCTAAAGGCGAATGTAGGGAAGAGTAAAGTTATGGTCTTCGAGAGAAGTGAAGTCAGTGAATGTACAGTGAGGTTGGATGAGGAGGAAATGGAAAATGTGAGTGCGTTTAAGTACTTCGGTAGTGTGATGAATAAGGATGGAAGTTTGGAGGGTGAAGTGCTTGACAGGGTACAACAAAAAGAAAGGTTGCTGGTTCATTGAAAGCAGTGATAAGAAACAGGGAAGTGAGCATGGAAGTGAAAATGTTACTACATGAAGTGAAAAAGTTACTACCCGGTACATGACAGTATTGTGATACCAGCTCTGACGTATGGAATTAAAGCTTGGACCTTGTTGGAGGGACTGAAGTCAAGAGAGCAGTGGGAATGAATTAACTGAGAGGAGCCTGTGGAGTCACATGGAGATACAAACTGACAAATGAGATGTGAAGGGGGATTGTGGTGTGGATGTGGATGTAATAGGAGGCGTTAGGAGAAACACACTGAGGTGGTTTGGCCATGTGGAGAGGATGGAGAGTAAGAGACTGACGAGGAGAGTGTATGCGAGTGAGGTGGAGGGGGAGAGCGGGAGGCAGAGGCTAAGGATGAAATGGAGCGATGGAGTGGAGAGGTATATGAGAGAGGCGAGTGTGAGCTGTGAGCAGGGCATTGAAATAGCGGGGGACAGAGCGAAGTGGAGGAGATTTGTTTGTAGCCACCCTGTATGGGATTATGGCGTCTGGCAACAGATAGATAGATAGATGAAACCAGCTCACCTCCAACGTCACCTTAACACAAAACATCAGTCATGTTGGCAAACCGGCATTTTTAAAAAGAAAACTTTCTGATTTTACGTGTTCCCAGACAAAAATTAAGAAGGCCTCCACATCGTTACGCAAAGCTCTGGAAGCATCTTTAGCTGTATCTTTATTAGATGCTAAAGCTAATAAGCCATTTCATATAACTGAAGAACTGATACTGCCAACTGCTGCTGCGATGGCTGAAAAATACTAGATAATAACGCAGCTGACCAACTAAAGGGTGTTCCTTTGTCATACCCAACTGTTTCTCGAAGGATAAATGAAATTAATACAGATATTATTGATCAGGTTGTGAATGAGCTGATAACAAGCCAGTCTTTTTCACTTCAGCTTGATGAATCAACTTACTTCAGTGGACAGGTTCAACTTCTGACGTTTGTGAGATACATTGATGGAGTAGATATAAACAAATCAATTCCTCCTAACTGAAAATAATATGAAGAAGCTTCCCATTTGCTTTCTGGAAGCACTGGTAAAAGTGTGTTCAGACCGTGGCCTCAAACTGGTAATTGAAAGCTCAACTCTTACATGGTTTTGGAGCTATGTAATGGAGGAACACCCTGAACTAGGAAAGAAGGCTTTGGAAAGTCTGCCCTTTGGGTCTACCAACATTTGTGAAACATCATTTTCTGCAATGAGCATTACCAAGTCAAAACAGGGAAACAAACTAAATGTAAACGGGAACAAAGCATGATAACTGCAGTGGCCTCTTACTGCTCAGAATTGCAAAAATCATCAGTGAAAATGAACCAGCAACCTTTCTTCCCTGCTGTACCCTGTCAAACACTTCATCCTCCAAACTTCCATCCTTACTCATCACACTTCCCAAGTACATAGATGCACTCACATTTTCCATTTCCTCATCATCCAACCTCACTGTACATTCAGTTACTTAATGTCTCTTAAATACCATAAATTTACTCTTCCCAGTATTCACTTGTAGATTCCGTTTCTAATACACTGTCCTAAACTCATTCACCAAACCTTGCAGTTCCCCTCCGTCTTCATTGAACAATACAGTATCATCTGCAAACAACTGAACAAAAAGTTCTCAAACGCTGCCCCTCCAACAACCACTGCCCAACCTTGTATCTCTTTTATAACCCCATCCACATACAGATTGAATAAGCATGGAGACAAGACACATCCCTGTTTCAATCCAACATTCAGACAAAAGTTCACTCAGGTCACCATCCACACGCACTGCAGCCATAGCTCCTTCATACGTACCCTTCATGGCATTCAACTGCTTCCCATTTACCCCAGATATTTTAAATGTTTTCCACATTTGTTGTCTATCCACTCTGTCATATGCTTTCTCGAAATCCGTGAAGGGAGCATACAACTTCTCTCCCTTCTCTAGGAACATTTATACTAATCATCTTAGAATGAATATCTGATCTGCACAAACTCTTCCCTTCCTGAAACATCCCTGTTCTTCTCTAATCCCTCTCTTATTCCCTTAACTATATCAGTAAGTATTCTGCCATACACCTTTCCTGTTACACGAAGAAGATAATGCCCTTGTAATTACCAAACCCTTGTTTTCCCCCTGTACAGGAGAATAATTATACCTGACTTCCAATCCTTCAGGACTCTACTTTCCTCCCAGGGCAATCAGCACATCATCCATATCGATTCTACTACTGTCTCTCCCCCGTGCATCAGCATTTCACCATACACTCCATCTATTCCTGAGGCTTTTTTCATTTTGACTTTCTTCATTGCTTCCAGTACCTCCGTCCTGCTAATCTCTTTCCCCCTTTTCATCTTCCTTCTCTTAGCCATTCCCCAGCCACTTATACTAGCATAATTATCAGTCTCTATGTTTAACAGTACCTCAAAGTATTCTCTCCACTTGCTTATCTTTTCTCTCATCCCCACCAGCATTGTGCCATTTTTATCTCTCACTCACATATTACAATCTTAATCACCTTGTCTTATTCTTTTTATTCCTTCTTGAACATTTTCTTACATCCCTCCCACTTTACACTGAAATTGCAACCAAACTCCTCACCTACCGCGTTCTTTTTCTCTCTTACTGACCTTTTCACCTCACTCCTCTTCTCTACATATAACTATCTATTCCATCTCTCAACTTCCTCCATGCCACTGCTTCCCATCCACTCACTCTGTGCTTTCTTCTCTTGTTTTACGCTACAGCTTGTCTTAGCTATTTATTCCACCATGCTCTTCCTTGCATCCCCTTTCTTCTTTTTACCCCACACACCACCTCACTTGTTGATCATATTCTATGAGTGCCTTGCATGGACCTTCCACCTTTCCCATATACTCCAAATCATATTTACCCAGTCACTCCTCCACTTTTCTTAATTTTTTTTTTCCTCCTGCAGCCTTTCTACCATTTTTGTAAGGACTTCTTCTTCCTGCCCTTTTGTCCCTCTATTCATTCAGTGCACTTGTACCTTGACTCTCACCACGACTAAGTAGTAGTCAGAGAGTCCACAACCCCAGCCCCTGAATGTTCTCGCATCCAGCACATAACTTCTGATTTTCCCATCTGCATACTCATAAACAATCACTGCCTTCCATTCATCAAGCTCACCACCCACCCCTCTCATCACTTGCCATGTATACCTGTGGATCATATTGTGCCTAAAGAGGGTATTGGCTATCACCAACCCCCTCCCGGTACAAATGTTCACCAGATCACTACCACTCCCATCCACTGCAGGCACACCCCACTCACCAACTACTGAACACCTTCACATTTTCGACTTTTCCATTCATATCTCCAATCAAAGACACTCTCACTCACTGATTTCAAACTTTTCCATGCATGCTTCCACATTTTCCAAGAATTCTTCTTTCAGTCTCCTTGCCCAGGCTTCTGTTGGCATATATGCAAACACAATCGCCCATTCTTGTATTCTTACTTTCGATCTTACCCATACAATTCATGAACCAACTGATCCATACTCTCTTCTATTCTCCTTCCATCTCTTGCACACGGCAATACATTCACCCTTCCTTGCCTTCTCATTTTCATTTACTCGTGCATGTATACCCAATCCACACTCCCACTACCTCACACTCTCACCTCCTCCATTAACTCAGGCAACCCACGTATGTCCACGTCTGCATCCACAAGCACATGGACAGTCTCTCTTGCTCCCTTACACCCAAGCCTCATCTCCAGTGATAACAGTCATCATAAAGTCTAGATCATGATTTGCACACTCCAACATGTCTTGAGCAACGTCCATTCGAGAGAAGAGATTATGACCATTGCAATGAAACACCCGCAGGAGATACCGAAAACCGACTTTGAAAAATGTTTCAGGCAGTGGAAACACAGCTGGGCTGAGTGTGTCAAGTCAGAAGGAGCCTAGTTTGAGGGGGTTAGTGTCCTAACTCATTTGTAATTTCTTAAGAGCCTATGGTCGGATACTTTGTGAACAAACCTCGTACTACTGTATATTACGTTGTACTCTATAGTGATTCACCTGACTGCAAGACGAAGGTCATCTGTTCTACAGTAGTAATGTAATTATTATCATCCTTTGTATTGTCCACAGTAAATATCAAGATGCATACATACCAGGTCTGACTAGGAGAGCGAGAGAAGAGGAATGATGACGACACCAGTCCCGCAGCCTCCGCCAATCTGACAGGAAAAGAAGGTAGACACTCTTCTGCGACATTTTCAAATTCCATATTCCTACATTACATTCTCCAATCTTTCCTTATCTTTATTATCAAGCTCAGTAATCATAGGTTTTGTTGGAAACTACCCTGCAGACAAAGATAACTCTTGATGTGGAGAAACTCCATTCCCAATTCCTGCATTTTGTCTCCCATTCAAAGATGACAAGGAACTCAGTGTTACATTTTCTTCAATGCATTTTTCCTTTGAGCTGTACTTAGTGCTTCGTGCTGCATTATCTTTTCCACCATCACGGTGTAATCTTACTTGATGCTTTACAGACAGTGAGGAAGGGTGGTCACGACAGGACCTCATTAGCACAGGACTGGCTAAAAAGTGTTCAAGATCTTGTCTTAACTTATAGCTTATTAATGTACATACGAAATGTTAAACGTTGCCTTTACTATTTCATTCACCTTTGGTAAAGATTGGGATAATATGATAAATCCTTATTGCAACTGGTATGGATTGTGATTTGCATAAACTCTCATTGTTGTTCAAATTTTAGTATCACAAAAAGGACTTTGTAGTTACTTGTACAGAAGTTATATATATATATTGAACTTGTGGACGAGCGGTTGTTATACTTGAGTAGTTTTGTAAGTAGAAAATCTTGGTTCCCTTTTGTCATTCAATGACAGGAGAGGTAAAGAATAGTATGGGACTATTTTTATTTGTCTTGGAATATTAACAAAGTCTCTCACACACGAGTGAAGTATAAGTAGAGTCCCGCTAGCTACCTCCCTGTCTCGCTGTCTCTCTCTCTCTCTTCCAAGTTGCTAAGCCTTTCTCCCTACTACCTGCCGATTCTATGGCCTGTCTCCTTCTGAGCTCTCTTTCCTAAACTCTGGTGAAACAGGGGTCGTGTCACGTGTGTTACACTGTGGTTGGAAAGTTCCAGAAACCTGTGTGTGGGTATGTGTGTATATCACTAGGCTTTGTTCCCCTGCTATCTCGCTGACAAACCACCTGCATCATCTCCTGACATTGCTACTTCCTAATCTGTCATCAGCTTTTCCTCAGTTAACTTGCAAGATCATTTCCCTTTCCCAGGCTCGCATAGAGCTGTCTATCTGTCTATTTATCTGTCTATCTATTATGATTTGTAAATATAATATGGACTCATAACATTGCTCGGCCACGCCACTGAAGGTCCTCCGACAGCAGTTATCATTGACATATGCTAATCTATTAGTACATAATATTGATTATAATATTGTATACATATAACATTCATAGTAAATAGCAATTATCCAGTAATATTACATTTTAAACAAGTTGTATACATATTTGAATAAATGCATTAAAAGTAAACAATTTAACTGTAATACAGTATGTACTTGGGTTATTGTAGTGAAATGCATACATGCAAGAAAAAAAAATAGTTTAAAATTAAGATTATGGAAAGAGTTATTAATATTTCATTTAAAGATAATGGTACTGGTATGCCATACATGGGCCATTCTTCTTTGTATGTATATATATATATATATATATATACAAAATATGTACACTTCATTCAGGGGGATTAACTTGGCTGTTAACTTTCCCCCCACTAAATACTGACTCCAAATTAGCAATTCTTGCATGCATTCTGTGCATTGCGAACAGCAGTACTGTAAATACAATGCAGAAGATTATAAAGACAGTAGGTGCGGGCTATACACATAATATGGGTTGAACATACTCAAACTCAAATCTTCCCAGGGCTTCATTGTTTCATTGATCAGTTGCATAGTTTCAAACTTAGGTGAAGTCAACTTAATACTTGTGCTCATGTTTAAGGCCATATCAGGCAGTGGGTGGAAATGTTTGTGTGTATGATTGAGAATGGCGTAGTGATTGATGGTGGATAAAGTAGACATGGCTGGTGTAAATACCGCACAGTTGTCTGGTGCTATGTATAATCCTGAGGCTGAAGTATGAGATGGTGGTATATCTGGACAGACTGTGTAAACTGATGTGTTATGAGTGAAATAAAAAAACTGAGTGTCCAATGCGTTGATGGTGTACAAGTTTATCTGGAGCAAAAGTGAAGTTGCAATGATTATGAATATTGTCATTTCTGATGATATCCATTTCACAAGGGACTGTATCAGTAGGTTAAAACGTGAAAATGTACGCAGGACAAAGATGAACAGCATGTAAGGATGTGCGGCACTTTCGTTCAATCGTTGATTCACTTGCGAAAGTGACAGTGTCCCATCTCTAGGAGACCATGATGTGTTTGGTGTCTGTGTTGATGATGATGATGACCAAAGTGTTGTTATTTTTATAGGGGAAGGGATGTATTTGGTATACTGTGAACAGGTCTTCAGTTATGAATGATACATGAACTACTACTGATGTTTGTGTTAGTGTTGCTTCTAAATATGGATAATATTGCATGAATTCCCTACTGCAGAACAACGGCTTCAATTTATGTTTATGTATGCCTTGACTAATTATCTGACGTAGCTCATGAACTGAGAGTAAGTCAATTGTGATCTTGCCATCACCAGCATTCGAAATTCCTTGCATAAGTGCCCTGTAACGATCTCTAGTGTTGTCTAATTGTAGTAGAATCGTGTCAATATGTTCTGTGATGATGGAGAAGTGTTGGAAAAGTGTAATGTTTCCTTCCATTTCATTTATTTTATCTACACTCTCGATAGCTATGTTTTCTGCCTTTTTCAGATTTTTCACAATTGTCTTCATTGCTGAGTTCTGTCCTGTGATGAATTTATCTTGGTATGTTAGTATCTGAGCTATTTTATTAAATTTGTTGTTTATTTCTTTAAGGTCATCGTCTGTAGCGAATCCAAAGATGTTCCCAAGAACTGCGCAACCCAGGTCGAACAAACCGCCCTTTTGGCGAGTATGTGTGATGTTGTTCCTGTCGCTCAGTACCTCCGTTCCATAAGATGGGAGATCTTGGATCATGATGAGCATAGTTGACTTTGCCTGTTCTAGTTTCCATTTCGCTAACTTTATCATTTCATTCACTTCCTTTGTGTTATGTGCTTGTGAAACATAATTTCCTATCATAAAGTCCAGAGTTCGCATTGGCTTCGCAAGACTGTCTAGATAAGTAGGTAATTCATACAAGTAATCTAGACTTATTTCAGTACTCATGACGTCCTTAACGATTGTAGTCGTGGCCGTTGGAGCTATGAGGCATCCTTGTCGTACTATGTGTTGGGGGTCTAAGTGCGCATATCCTCTTGCTATGTAGAGGAGAATCCATAGCATAAGGTCCTTCATCGTTACCTACCGAAAAAAAAAAATCTATTAATTTCCTAATATGGTCATGCTGTGGTCGATGATAGTAATGATGTGCGTTACAGTTGATTGTTATTTCATTTATAGAAGGAGTTTAAATCGATATTTAATTCTCGTAAATGATGTACTGTAGATTTTATTGGAACAGTTGCACCTATGTTCGATTGTTTGGTATATGACCTTAATTTCTTTTTGTAATCATTGTTGTTTTCTTGCTTGGTTTCTTGAGGTGCGTTCGCCTGTTCGGTTGTATCCGAGGCTGAATAATTATTGGATAATTCCCTTGAAACTCGTTTTAAATGGTCAATATGAACTTGTTTCTCTTCGCCACTTGACAGTGACTTAATTAAAACTTCGTTTGCTTTTATGTTAATTACTCTGTATGGGCCCTCAAATTTTGGGGATAATTTATTGTCTCTCGTATGAATGATACCGTAAACAATGTCTCCTAAGCTGACAGGTAAATCTCTTGCCTTCTTGTTAAATGCCTCCATCATTTCTTCCTTGGACATCGTTAATTGTTTTTTGACTCTTTTGTGTATGTCCTGGAATTCACGTAAACGGAGTTTAGAGTAATCATCGTAATTGTATATGGGCATAATGTCACCTTCTAGGAGCTCATATGGTAGTTTTTTATCTGTTCTATATATAATGAAATGTGGTGTGTCACCTATGGATTTATTTATAGATCCATTAATTGAGGCTTCTACTCTGGGAATCCAATCATCCCAGCTTGCATAATTTTCACTGAGAATACTTTTTTTTATTTTGTCTCTCTACCAACCCATTCGATGCTGGGTGATAGGCTAAAACGTTAACCTTTTTGATGTTGTATTGTTTACATATTTCTTGTAAGATCTCAGAATTAAATTCTCCTCCATTATCACTTATTAGTACCTTTGGGGTAGTAAAGCAATATATTACATTATCTGTTATTGCCTTTGCTACTGTCTCTGCTGTCTTATCTTTAATTGGAGCTAAAATGACATAACGGGAAAAATGATCCGTTGCTACGAATAAGTATTGGTTATTATTGTATGATAATGGCATCTTGAGTAAATCAACAGCGACAACGTCCCATGGTTGATGTGGTACAGGGTAATTACCCATCGTTGCAGGTGTGATTGGGTATCCTTTGTGTTTTGCACATGATTCGCATTTGTCTATATGATTGTTTATATCTTTTCGTAATGAAGGCCAGTAATATAACAGCTGGGCTTGGTTGAATGTCTTATCCTTGACAGGATGTCCTGCATGTGGGCTATCGTGTATCGTTCGTAACACCTGGGGTATCATGTCATTAGGTGCTACCAACTGGTTAGTATTTCTTTGGCGTTTTGGTTGTTTAGAGTTAATCTTGTATAATGTATTATTGACCATTGTGAATGGTTCGAGTGAGACATGCAGTTTGGGTAATTGTATGTCATCTCCACTTTCTAACTTGTATATAACTTTAGACCATATTGGGTCAAGTCTTTGTGCCTTTGTGATATCATCGTGGTTTGGGGTATTTCCTTTGAGATCTATTGCAGCGACCTGAATTGTGTTCGGGTTCCTAGATAACGCGTTAGCTACTATGTTCATTTTACCTTGTATATAATGAATTTGTACATTGTAGTTTTCAACTTTACATTTCCATCTTGCTCTCCTCCCAGAAAGGAGTTTTTCTTTAAACATACCCACTAGTGGTTTATGGTCAGTGAATAAGTGGATTTCGTAACCATATACCAAATCTCGAAACTTTTGTAATGCAAAAAGCACTGCAAGTGCCTCTAAGTCTGTAGTGCAGTAATTTTTCTCTGCACCTCTTGTTTGTCTGCTGGCAAATGCAATTGGTTGATTTTTTCCTCTTTTATCTTCCTGCATCAGTACAGCCTCTAATCCTTTAACTGATGCGTCTGTACAAATAAGAAATGATTTTGTGTTATCTGGATATGCTAAACAAGGTGCATTTGTTAGCTTAATTTGTAGATTGTTAAATGCCCTTTTTTGTTCTTCTTCCTATTGGAATACAGCATCTTTTTTGAGTAGTTGGAATAGAGGAAAGACTATATGAGAGAACTGTGGTACGAATGACCTATAGTACCCAGCCAGACCTAAAAATTGTCTAACTTCGTTAGTCGTAGTGGGTTCAGGAAAATCTCTCACTGCCTGTATTTTGTCATCAGTGGTGTGAATACCATTAGAACTTAATTTGTGGCCTAAGAAATTTATTTCCTTAAAGCAAAATTTGCATTTAGAAAGTTTAATTTTTAAACCAGCATCACTAAGCTTTTGTAGGAGTAAGTCTAATTTTCTGAGATGATCCTTAATATTCTTCGTTGCGATTATAATATCGTCAAGATAAACAAATATTCCTTGTCCTAAAATTCCGGACAATACGTAATTCATAAGACGCTGGAATGTGCCTGGGGTTGTCCTCAGTTCCATTGGCATTCTTGTATATTGATAATGGCCTCTGTTTGTGGAAAAGGCAGTGTATTTACGTGACTCCTCCGAAACCGGGATTTGATAATAGCCGTTTAGGAGATCGATGGTTGAGAATATGTTATTCTCAGGACCAATATTCTGTAGAACGTCGCTTAGCAATGGCATGGGAAATCTGTCTGGGATTGTGTGAGTATTTAGTTTACAGTAATCTACTACCGCACGCATTTCTCCATTTCGTCTGGGCACGAAGAATAATGGGGCATTCCAAGGGGAGACTGAAGGCTCAATAATTCCAAGTTTTAACATTTCGACATACTGATTTGCAAGTGTACGTTGGGAGTGTGGTATGCGGTAAGCTGGTACGAAAATAGGTGGTGTTTCTGGGTGCACATTAATCACGTGATTAATCAAGTTAGTACACCCTAATTGTTCTCCGGGCAATGCTACGGTGTCCCTGTGTGTTTCCAGCAGGGTTAACAAATCATTTTCTTCATCAAATTCACCTGAGTGAATTAAATTCTCTTTTATTCTTTCTCTGTCCGTAGATTTTATCTCACTTGTCACTCCAGCTATAACTATTTCCTCCACAGGGGCAGGACATTTTTCAATATTAACTATGCAAGTCCCCTTATTCAACTGAACTTCCCCATTCATGTGATTAATTATGAATATCTGAGTTTGCCCTTCGTCGTTCGTATGACATAATGCGTTTTCTACTGACAATCCCTTTACTTTACATAATTCTTCTAAGACAAGAACAGTACTATTCCGTGATTTGCTCTTTATGGTAACTTTCATGTCGGAATTAGGTGGTATAACTAAATCATTAGTGAGATGGGCTGGAAAAATTGATAAATCAGTACTGTTATCTGGGTCACTAATTCTGGAGGATGGGGCTGGTGGTGGGAGTGGATCTATACACTCATCTGTTTGTGTATGTTTGTTTAAGCCTTTAATATTACCAATTCTTTTTGGCTCTCTTTTACCAATCGGTGAGGGCTCTGAAGGTATTTCCTCTATGAATTCATTGTCAAAGTCTATTCCATTCATTTGTGGGAGTATAGTTATGTTCTCTGCTCTCATGGATCTTAAGCCCAGTAACATATGAGCTTTAATTGCTAAGTTTTCAACGATATAGAAAAATGCAGAGAATGGTCTTGTAGTCTCTGTGAAACTGATATTTAATCTTATCATACCTTTCACTGTAATTTGTTTTCCATCTACCGTGTATAAATCTAAATCAGCTTCATCCAGAAAAGTTACTTTCTTCTTATTTTTAAGAATTCTATTTATTTCTTCATGTGTTATTAAGTTCACTGGAGAGCCTGTATCTAAAAATAAGGAAACATTTTGATCCTCACATACAGTTCAAGATACACTCATTTCCCAAGATGCCTCCTATGTGAATTTTAGACTTGTTTTTCTTTACGTTTGTTCGTTTTTTGTCATGACTTAGTCTTCCCCCGATTTGAACATAGACACAATTTTTTCTACTGTTTTGCAATCACTAGTCCAGTACCCTTGGTATCTATGATGACTACAGTAAGGACCAAATCCTTGTGTCTTTTGTTTGTCCTCTTTTGCTTTGATAAAGCATTCGTACCTTGAGTCCTGGTTTTGCACAATAATGACATAGAATGGACCTATCCCTTGACTTTGACCTACGAGGTGACTTCCCATAAGTAGTGTTGTTTATGGCGCGAGACCTGCTCGGGCTGCGCGAAAACTTATGAAACTGCCTGTAGCCTGGCGTCTGTGATCGAGGCCTCGTCATGTTTGGTTGTTTGCTCTGCCTGCTTTCGGGTCGCGATCGATTTTGTTCTCTGTTTGGGGTCGGTGTAGATGTTTTCACAGCTGATACTGTCTCAGGTGCTCTCATTCTACTAGAATGTGCAGGTGTGTCGACCATACCTGCTTTACTGCACTGCATCTCTACCTCATTCATTAAGTCTAGTAAGCACATGCCTGGGGTGTACGCGATCGTCTTGGCGATCTTAAGGGTCCTATCAGGTAATTTACACAAGGCAGCTACATAACCAATGATGTCCACGACGAGGTCTGAGGACATCTTTCCATCATCTTAGTTTTTCAAAGTAACTAACAATGTTCTTTTGATTGTGGAGACATCAGCAGTTATTTCACTGAGCACATGGTTTGTAGTGTGCTCCCTTACAAGATCTACAATTTTATGTAATTCTGGAATTATACCTGGCAAGAAGTTCATTCCTCCAGAAAATTTCTTCACAAATTCAGTTTTAAATTTATCATATGTCCTAGCTTTATGGAGCTTGTCCGAGCGCAATAAATTGCTTGCTGGACATCTTTCCTGGCTTATGCAAGATGAAAAAATAGCAATTTACTCTTGTTCATCTAGTATGTGGCGCTTGATGAACATTTGTTCGCACTGACTGACTAATGAAATGACATCAATGCGATCTTTTTCTGTGCCAGAGAATTTGGGGGCAGTTTTATCCTCATGGTACACGAACACATGGGGTGTGGTTGTTAGATCCTCGGTATTTGTTTCTTGATTCATTTTCACTGTTTGCTCTGTTAATTTAACTTGGCCTTGTTTATCGTTGTGTGAGGGAATGATGGAATATATTCGACCGGACCGGTGAACCCTGTTAAGTGTATTGGCATACGTGTGCAAGTCAGCGACAAAGTCCTCACTTGCTACGTCAGAGGAGGTTTCCCACTCATCATCTGGGAGTGACGTATCTATTTCTTGGTCTTTAGTTTGTGGTGAGGTTTGTACAAGGGGTGTGTTGCCTTGGTGCTCTCGTAATTGTGAGTCTGTTGTTGTGGCTAATTGTGTGTCATCTGGTATTAACGTGGGTGGTGGCGAAAATATCCCTGTCATTAAGATATGGTGTTATGAAATACGCCTTTTGTTTATTTATGTCCTAACAAAATTGAGTAAATAAGTTGAAATAAATGATAGATAGTGAGTGTATAAGTGTATATATGGAAATAAGTAAAAAAAGTTGAATATAGCTAATTTTAGCACTGAGAAGAAATGAGTAAGTGTAATTTTACCCACTTGATACAGATCGTAGAGGTGTGTCGATACAAAATTCGATCTTGGAAGAAAAATGCAGGGTTGATTGAAGATCTCCTGATAATTCTAGTGCTGTGTTGATGGACGATATTACTCAAGAAATTCCATGGCCTGGTGCTTGTGGTGGTTAACAGCTGTCACAGGCAAACCTCAGCATAGAACGTCGAATTTCCAACTCAATACTGTGGAAATAAATGAGTATGAGTAGGAGCTATGTGGATAATGAGTATTGAGTAGTGGGTGAGAAGAGCCTGGTGTCAGTCACACGTTGCTTGGCGTGGCAAACTCGCGTTGTGATGTCATCTCAGCACATGGTGACGTTGGCTTCCCACACTGGTAGCTGTGGTGAATACTGAGTAGCGATGCTTAAGCTGGGTGAAGAAAGGTGAGTAAGTCGCGTTATAAATGTGGCTCTGGTGTTTTGCTGAGTGTCTTGACCTCTGCATCGGCGATGGAGGTAGGCGGGAGAGAGTGGTAGGGGTATGTTAGCTTGTTGCTTTAATGTTTCCTCTTCTTTACTTGCTTTGTTTTTTATTCTTCTTGCTGCTGCTTGAAGTTACGTGAAGATTATAGAGTTGTTTTGTAGACTTGTAGGCTATTTGCATTGTAGGCTGTATTTTGTAGGAATTCACTGTAGAACTGAAGCTAATCTTGTAGAGTGTCGCCTGCTTTTGTAGAAATTCACTGTTGATTCGAAGACGAGGTGCGTACTTTCGCTGCTACCAAATGTCACAAAAAGGACTTTGTAGTTACTTGTAGAGAAGTTATATATATATATATATATATATATATATATATATATATATATATATATATATATATATATATATATATATATTGAACTTGTGGACGAGCGGTTGTTATACTTGACTAGTTTTGTTAGTAGAAAATCTTGGTTCCCTATTGTCATTCAATGACAGGAAAGGTAAAGAATAGTATGGGACTATTTTTATTTGTCTTGGAATATTAACAAAGTCTCTCACACACGAGTGAAGTATAAGTAGAGTCCCGCTAGCTACCTCCCTGTCTCGCTGTCTCTCTCTCTCTCTTCCAAGTTGCTAAGCCTTTCTCCCTACTACCTGCCGATTCTATGGCCTGTCTCCTTCTGAGCTCTCTTTCCTAAACTCTGGTGAAACAGGGGTCGTGTCACGTGTGTTACACTGTGGTTGGAAAGTTCCAGAAATCTGTGTGTGAGTATGTGTTTATGTCACTAGGCTTTGTTCCCCTGCTATCTCGCTGACAAACCACCTGCATCATCTCCTGACATTGCTACTTCCTAATCTGTCATCAGCTTTTCCTCAGTTAACTTGCAAGATCATTTCCCTTTCCCAGGCTCGCATAGAGCTGTCTATCTGTCTATTTATCTATCTATCTATTATGATTTGTAAATATAATATGGACTTATAACAAAGATAACTCTTGATGTGGAGAAACTCCATTCCCAATTCCTGCATTTTGTCTCCCATTCAAAGATGACAAGGAAATCAGTGTTACATTTTCTTCAATACATTTTTCCTTTGAGCTGTACTTAGTGCTTCGTGCTGCATTATCTTTTCCACCATCACGGTGTAATCTTACTTGATGCTTTACACACAGTGAGGAAGGGTGGTCACGACAGGACCTCATTAGCATAGGACAGGCTAAAAAGTGTTCAAGATCTTGTCTTAACTTATAGCTTATTACTGTACATACGAAATGTTAAACGTTGCCTTAACTATTTCATTCACCTTTGGTAAAGATTGGGATGATATGATAAATCCTTATTGTAACTGGTATGGATTGTGATTTGCATAAACTCTCATTGTTGTTCAAATTTTAGTGATTTCCTGTATATTGTATTGTGAGCCACTAAGCTGAATCTGTCTGCATTTGTGGATGATTTTGCATTATCATAGACTTGCAAATTATGTCAATCAAACAAATTATCAACTAAAACAAAACATGAAGAGAGGAAGGGATATTTGATGTCACGTTGCCGCAAGCCACGGACATGGCCTTACATGGTATATAGGACTGTTGGTTAATATAAATTATGTTATCTTAGTTCTTTCGTAACGTCATCGGCGTTATAATATGTTCAGTTTTTGAATAAATGAAAACAATCAGACAAAAACAAACGGCAAAAAGTTGAAGAAAAAGAAAATATGCCATTGCAGTGATGTGTGCTGGGTGGGTGTGTGGGTGGTGAATGAGTGAGCCAGAGATCATTATGCCGGTTATTAAGGCCAAATTTCTAACCACCATATTCCCTGCCACTGCCACTCTCCTAGATGCTCAAGGCTATGTTGTGGTCTTCCTTTTCCTGCCTTTGCTTTATTTAAAAGAAGCGATTCTCAGATTAAATGAATATGGCAGTTTTCCCTACCATTTACTGCGTAGACCACTTTAGTATAATGCACAGCCAGACTTATGTGATATTTACAGAGATAAATAATAAAAAATTTTGAGGAAACTTATTGACAAAAATATTTTCATTGCGAAAGAAGCAGCCATTATGGAAGGATTTAGATAACAGTGTTTCCTTCCAGCACATTAAATTCTTTAGCAATTGCGAAAGCACTGTTCAAGTCATGTGTTATGTACATCTTGATTCGTAGGCTAAAAGATCAGCTAGCTTCAAGGTCAGGTGTTCTGGGCACTGGCTAAAGTCTTTAGCTCTCAAGGATTTTGAGATCTCCCAGTGAATATGCATATACAGTCGTCTAGCGTTAACCTGTGTAAAAGAGATAGCTTATACCCAAAGATTTGAGGATTGAGAGGGGAACTGATGATTTTCTGATCAAGTAAAGCCATAGAGGCATAGATCAGGCCCTTCCTTTAAACCTTCTAAATTTTAGTGGCTAACATCAGCTGTGCTCCTAAGGTTCATAAGGGGTAATAAATGCCTGGCTGCTTCCGTTACCTCTCCTACAAGTTACTTTAATAGACAAACCAGTACGTTTCCATTCTCCATTTCTTGTTCTGAAAAATTTTCATCTCTTCCTTTCTTATTCATCTCCATGTTCTTCCTCAGTTTGTATTTCCTTTGTCTATGATTTTAAGTCTTACTGCTTAGGTCCTCTGCAGCTGGTGTAAGCATAGGACTCCTTTGGTACTAAGATGAATAGAATTTACAAGGAAATTCCCGAATTGAAGGGGCTGAGGCAGAGTCTCAGCAAATTGACTCTAAATGGTCTTATTTCTTGATTGCTTTGCAGATCTTTATTTTGAAGGAACAAATATTTTATAGATTTTCAGTAATTGGTTCGTTCTTACTTAATGAGATATACTCTAACATTCCTGGGGTCTTCCTGGGGTCTATTTTTACAGTTTCTGCTTCCTTGCAGTTGTGTGTCTTTTTTCTCCCCTTTTCTCTACTGGTTTGTCTATATTCCTGTATTCGTCTGTCCCCTCTTTTCCTCTACAGTAGCAGTGAACTTGAAAGCGTCTCTAGCTTTCCCCCAGAGCCTTGTTGTTTCCTCTTCTTTGTTAGGCTTTTTCTCTGTGACGTGAAGATGAGCTGGTGGAGTGATGCGGGTTCTTGTGCTGTGTTTCACCGAGTGGGGGGAGGGCTAGAGTGAATCAGTAACGTCACTTTCATTATCGACGTCTTAATACTTATTTTTAGCATCGTATTCAGAAACAAGAGGAGGATAATGTAGGAGCAAGAGCAAGTATCATTAGAATACCCAGTAAAATTGGCAAATATCCACTCACCCATTACCCAGGGGATTGAGATTTTCGAAATGTGTCAGTACGGTGCAACTTAAAATTAGTCATTGCTGGCTAGTCAGTGTTGGCCTATAAAATACTCTCACTAAAACTAATACTGAGCTACTAAAAACCATCCCATTCAATCATATTCCGTAACTACTAGCAGATCATCAACATCCGCCCGTCCATCCCAACTGTAACGTTAATAGGATGGCATTTACTTGACATAAAGAGGGGTTTTGACATGCTCTAACCCAGTGAAATTATCAGATTTTATTCTACATATTCACAGCAGGAAGCCTATCCCGAATTGAATGAAATTTTCTGGCGTTAGCAACAATATGAAAACATATTGATACTCAAAAAGGTCAGAGGAGACTGTGTCTAATCCTCTCGCCACGAGCTGGTCCTCGCAAGCTGAAGAACATCGTCTGGCGGTAAAAGGAATAAAATGTGAAAAGTAATAAACTAATAATAATCAAGAACTTATAGTAAGCGAAATACAAGTTTGATTACATCCCGTTGCAAGAAACTGACGTAGTTTATCAGTCCACCAAATCCGATGAAGCTATTAAGAGAGGACGAGATCAGTGGTACAGAGGGCTGTCTTGGGCAACAGCGACGAGAAGGACTAATAACCTAAAACAGAAGGGGGGAAGAAATGTATGGGTGGGTAGATGAAGGTGGAACAACATTATTAAGCAAAACGAAGGTAAACTAGAGAGAGAGAGAGAGAGAGAGAGAGAGAGAGAGAGAAAGATCAAAAGAATATAACAGAAAGAGAAAGAGAGAAAAGCAAGGAAGGAGGTGCAGGAGTATCGTAAAAGAAGAGAAGGACTGAGAATCACAGGTGATGAAGAAGGGAAGGCGAAGTGATGCATTGAACAGCAAGGACGGAGAGAGGAAGGAGACACTGGGGAAGGTTAAATTAGGGTAGGGAGGAGGGTTTGGCTTAGACTGAAGACGGGGTGAAGGGGAGAACGGTTATCTTACGGCAAGTGCGCGGTTATCGAACTAAGACTTGATCCTCCCAGGTCCTTGCGGCGCGACCCTCATCACTTCCTAAGAAAACGCTCCCAGATGGATTTCTCAGATCTACTAGAATTTAGAGAAGTAATAGGAACAGGGGAGCAAGTGAAAGAGAAAAAAAATGAACATGAAAGAAATAAGGAAGTGAGGGAGGCTAATGGAGGAAGGAGGAGAAGAGTGAGGAAAGCAGGGGTTAGAGAGACAATGGAGGCATAACTGAGGAACGAGTATGGAAGACATAAGAAAACAGTAGAGAGAGTGAATGAGACTGGTGGTGAGAGTGAAGGATTTGGAAGGATAGGGGGAATGGGGCATTGTCGTTATTGGCGTTAGAAGTTCCCAAGTGCCTCTTCAGGTGCCACTGCAACTTATCTCATTATTCCCTCCGTCAAGGAAGTTATGTTTTATTACCTAAGTCAAAGAAGTTAAGTTTTACCCCGCGATTATTTATTTTTCTGTTTGTCTATTAGCAGGACTACTCAAAAAGTTATGAACGGATTTTGATGAAATTTTGTGGAAGGGTGGGGCATGGGACAAGGAAAAAATGATAAAATTTTGGGCCGGATCGGGAGTATCCCGCACAGTATCTCCAAAAGTTCTCAATTTCAATTAAATTTTGTGGAAAGGTAGGCCATGGACCAAGAAAGAATAGATTGAATTTGGGGGCGGATCCGGATCCGGATAGTACTGTATATCCACGGATCCGGACCTGGGATTACTAAAAAATTTATGAATGGATTTTGATGAAATTTTGTGGATGTGTGGGCCATAGGCCAAGGAAGAAATAATTAAATTTTGGGCCGGTTCCAGATCCGGATCATCCCGCACATTATCTCCGAAAATTTTCAATGAATTTTAATGAAATTTTGTGGAAAGGTGGGCCATGGACCAAGAAAAAAAAAAAAAACAGGATTATATTTCGGGCGGATCCGGATCCTTTTTAATGGCAATGGCATTGGTGGAGGTATCCTGTCTTTGAATGCTTTCTAGTTTACTGTACAGTGGGGCACCAATTTTCGCGCCTAATTGGGTCCAAAAATAATGCGCGAGAGTGGAATGAGCGAAAGTTGGGGCATTGTCTTTATGGCAAAAAGGCTAATTGGTTCCCTGTTATCCTAAAGTAACATCAGATTTTCATTTTCACTTGCAATACAGTACATCAAATCACTATTGTACATTGCATTGTGAGATACAAACAATAAAAACTGTACAGTACACATTATATGAGGAGAAACATACCACAGAGACCAGGTTGAGGTGTTTAATGGATGTTGGGGGTAAGTATCCGAGGCGCGTGGCGGGCTTATTTAGCCACAGCAGACGTATTGGCGCCACCTCTTGCCGCCTCGCTACCACTCTCTCTCTCTGCCTCCTCAGATGCAACTTGATGCAACACTTCCACTGTTTTTTGCGCCATTGTCCATGTGCTCAACTATCTTCCTTTTCATTTCATTATTATACTGCCGTTTCTTCACTCCAACACGATACTCTCTTTTAGCCTTGGCCTTTCCTCCCGACTTTGAATGTCCTGGCCACTTTTTATCACCGCCACTGCCTCCCTGCCCTCCCCCCACACCACCAGGCTCTCCCCCCACACCACCAGGCCCTTTCCCCACACTACCAGGTATAGTAGAGGCCATTGAACCGTGAGAATCCAACACAATGGAGCTAGCACGCTCGTACACATTGGCGGGAATGGGTGGACAGAGTGTTGACATGACGTCATTCAAGATGGCGGTGGGTTGCGGGCGGGCGGTGCAGGAAATTCAAAGTTCAAAATATTGTCCCAAACCCAAAATTTGTGCGCGAAAATCGATTTTTTTCAAGCGAAAGTGGAAGTTAGGGAATATTTGGTGCATGCCGCGAAAGTGGATTCCGCAAATCCTGCTGTAGCGAAAGTTGGTGCCCCACTGTAGTGTATTGGATTATTAGGTGCAGGAATAACCCTGAGAGCGAGGCTGACCGTCTGTCCTGTACCAATGTGTAAGCAGAAGGATACAACACAGAAAAAACTAGAGGGACACTCAGTGGAATGCATCTCTCCTACAAGGGCAAAGTAATTTCCAAACCACTTTTCATGATGGGTTAGTTTTTCTCATCTTTGATTAGGGTTTTGCAAAAAGTGTTTTCCGGATCCTGAATCTGTAATATGATCCGAATCGGTCCCAAAAGTTAGATTATGGTCCAAATTTCTTTTAGTTTTTGAGTAACCCTGCTAACAGACAAACTAACAAACATCGGTCTCAAAAGTTAATCGATTGTTCCCTGGGACATGGGATACCTACTCACCAAATTTGGTCCAAATCTCTCTTTTAGCTTTTGAGTAATCCTGCTAACAGACAAACACAAACAAACAGGGGTGAAACCATATTCTCCTTGTCGGAGAGAAAAAGAATATTGAGAAAAAAGCCAATATAACCTGACACATTCACGGTCTCCCAACTCTTATACACTGACACGAAAGAATAGATGCAATTACGATGGGTCACACGGTTGAATGTGTCTCTCTTTTCTTCAGTTTTCATGATATTAAAAATGCTTTGCGAGCTTCCAGCCTTTGGACCTTTTTCTTTGTATATAAAAATACACACACACACACACACACACACACACACACACACACACACCACGACGTCCAGAGATCTACAGGTTTCGACACATTTTTCCTTGAAGTTCAAGGTCCTTGCATTACTGATGACTCATGGGATGGAAGGAGCGGGGTATCCCCCCTCAACCCCCCACACCACTCTCTCTCTCTCTCTCTCTCTCTCTCTCTCTCTCTCTCTCTCTCATGTTATGGATGATAAATGTTATGTTGATTAGCGTATAATGTTAAATCGAATAGAACTAACAAATTTCCTTCAGTCTCTTTACATATCTAAGAAGTACGTGTTACATTTTGAAAGTACTGCGCAGTTCATCTAATGCATTGTGTTTCTTTTTGCCACCATACACCAGCATCAATGCAGAATACACAACTACCACACAGGTTCAGATAAACAGACTTCTTAATATTCTCGGTCCTTTCCCAGCATTAAATTTCTTTCTCCTCCCATCTTTTACAGTCTGGTAATATGCTGGTCTAAGTGTTCTAGTCTGTATGACGGTCATGTACTGAGCATATTCATTTTTCTCCTAGATGAGGATGGAGTTTTTTTTTTTTTTACATATATATATACTCGTATAATGCCGTCAGGTCATTTGCCAGTCAAGTGGCGCATGAAATATTCTGAACTTCCGTTGCGCAGTTTCTACTGTACGCCTTGCAAAACTTTCATGGTTTGATGTTCTGTTTTCAACCATTATGGATTAAAAGTACAATTAGTATATCAATAAAAGTGAAAGTGAGAAGGAGTAAGAAGCTGGCACACGGGGATTAAGGACAAGAGGGAAGGAAGAGATATGGAGACAAAAGGAATGTATAGAAGAAAAATACACCTTATCAGCAATGCAATAGGACATTAGGAAGTCCAGGGTGACGAGGATCAAAGGCTGAAGAATAATGGAGAGAGAGAGAGAGAGAGAGAGAGAGTACTGGGGAGTGCATAGAAAGGTAAACAGCAACTGATCCGCCGTTCCTTTCCATGCTGTTTCTTGTAAGGAAGTTTAGATGTATGCAACTAATCAATGTATCAAAGATAAGTATAGAAACGAAGAAAGTTATCCTTCACCTAGTAAACCTTCCAGCCAAAGCCGATTGGAAGAAGTGGGAACTCCCATACAGTGTGTGTGTGTGTGTGTGTGTGTGTGTGTGTGTGTGTGTGTGTGTGTGTGTGTGGATATATATGTTTTATATTTTTCATCTCTCTCTCTCTCTCTCTCTCTCTCTCTCTCTCTCTCTCTCTCTTTATTTATAAGTACAGTAAATTCTCAATTACCCAGTGCAATTCAGCCATCCCCCCCCACGCCAGATATTGCTGAACATCGGTTATTGCACAGTATCCCCCCCCCCCATCTGGTTAACATTCAGCAATGAGTTGGATAATGTGTTACTATCCGCCTCCATCCTCAATCGTAAAATCTGATCCATTATTAAAAGATGAAAGTTAAGCAAGAAATACGAATACAATACAGTACTGGTACAGTGCAGTAATACTGTACATAGTGTACTATGTATTCAACTGCTGTTGACATCAGTGATGGTTAGAGTTGTACACAATGCAATACAGTACAGTGCACTTAATCACATGTGATCTAGGCACCACGTGCACAGTAATTTCAGAATTACAATAGAGTGCAAGGATACAAAAGCACTGGGAGGCCACAAGGTTTGCAACATTAATGAGCGAGTCATGGGAGGCAACAGAGTAAATCACGGCACTAAGGTTTTCCTATCGTCAGGCCACAAAAACAGAGTGCACAGATACGACTCCACTGAAGGAGATCCACGAGAGAGAATAGAGAATGAGAGAGAGACGGTAGGCTCTTCACGTCAGAGTGGACAGCTCCCCCAAAGATTTCTGATTGACTGGCGCTGGTTGGCTCCCGTATAAGAGCCTGATGAGATAGGAAAGCCAGTTCCTTACCATTTTGGTGCCTGATATTGCCAAATTCCGGCGGATATTGTGTAGAGCCGGTTTTTGCGATGGTGGTTAACTGAGTTTACTGTGTGCATATATATATATATATATATATATATATATATATTTATGTGCTCGACTCTGGGCATTGGCTTTACAGCCTGCTCCCGAGGCCCAGTAGTCCTCCTACATTCCACACACCTCTACATGTCACCACTTCGGCGCTAACACCCACCGTCCATATTGAATACATGCTAGGGCTGTCTCATACAGGACTGGTGTATTGGTATTGGCGGGGGTATTTTTACGACATGTCGGCGGGAGGTCTGGTAGATGGGTAAAGTCTGCTTTGCATGAAATTCCTATCCTTAAACTGTTCCCAGCCCCAGCGGGGATTTGAACCTGGGTTCGGTAGGACCACAGGCCACCTCTCTACCGATTGAGCCATCGCCTCCCCATATATATATATATATATATATATATTGACATCTGACATGGTGCTGAAGGAATGAGTGATGAAAAAGAGAACCTATGCACCTAGGAGGAAAGTATGGAAGTTGAAAAACCAAGCAATATGGGTTCCCTTCTGTTGTAAGATCAGATGAGTGTTGGTTGAACAATGAGACGTTAATGGACAGTACAGAGCCCTCAAGAACAACCACTGGAGAGTTACTTATTCAGTGTGTAGATGGACTAGGGGACCCCCAAGACATGAAGTAACTTGGTGGTGGGATGAGTATGGAGAAGCCGCAGTTAAGGAGAAAAGTTTTTTTCCGGGAATGGAAAATCGGTGGTAACAAAGAGGAATACATATCTGCCAAGCGTAGGGCTAGAAGAGAGGTTCACAGGGCAAAGTCTGAGTCACAGAGACATTAACTTCATAACCTAATTGGTGTGGAAAGGATTATGATAATTAAGGTGGCAAATCAGATGGAGAGGGAGAATAAGGGTATCATAGGTGGGCAGTGTGTGAAGAATGATGAGGGAAAGGTAATGGTGAACAGTGGGGATATTAAAGACGCCTGGAGAGACCACTGCCACCGGTTGTTAAATGAGGAGTTTGACTATGACAGAGAAGCTTTGGAGCCAGCAGATCCAGTGTCTAGCCCTTGGCCTTTGATTGACGCTGCTACTGTGAGCAGGGCAATTGGCAGGATGCAGTTGGGGAAGGTAGCAGGTGTGTCTGGACTGAGTGCTGAAATGTTGGATGCCTCAGGAAATACAGGAGTGGGGTTCGTCACTGATTTGATAAATACGATTATGTAGGAGTGTGTTGTCCAAGATGATTGGCTGAAGAGTGCGACTGTAAATGTGTACAAGGGGAAGGGCGATGCCGTGAAGAGAGGAAATTATTGAGGCATAAAGCTTTTGGACCAGATAATGAAGGTAATGGAGAGTTTTCTAGAAGTTATGATTAGAGAAAGAGTGAATATTGATAAGACACAGTTTGGGTTTATGCCAGGAAAAGGGACCACTGAAGCCATATTCATTGCTGAACAGTTTCAGGAAAAATATATGGTAAAGAAAAGGGAACTGTACTTTACTTTTGTTGATTTGGAGAAAGCCTTGACAGAGTCCCTAGAGAGGTGGTGGGGTGGGCTGGGCGGTGAGAATGCTTGGGATCGAGGAGTGGCTGGTTAGGGTGGTTATGGCCATGTATGTGGGTGCTCGCACTCAGGTGAGTGTGAGTGGAGCTTTGAGTGAGGAGTTTTCCGTGAATGTTGGTGTGCATCAAGGGTCAATCTTGAGCCCCTTGTTATTTATTATGGTACTTGAAGCCCTCTCACATGACTTCAGAAATGGACTCCCATGGGAGATGTTGTATGCTGATGATTTACTGTTCATTGCAGTGAGTGAAAGGGAAATGGAGGAAAGATTTAAGAAGTGGAGAGACGGTATGTGGCACAAGGGCTTAAGAGTAAATGCAGATAAAACAAAAGTAATTGTATCTAGGGATGGGGAAGGTACTGTCATAGAAGTGGAGGGGTGGCCATATGTGATCTGCCACAAGGGCGTGGGAAGTAATCCCATCTTATACAGTAGTGATATTAAATGTAAACTGCAAGATAATGCTGATTTCGTGTGTGCAGTGTACGGGGAGAGCATGTGGAGATTGCCAGGCATGAAAGAACTGAACTTGCTGGTGAATCTCTTGACTGGGAGAGTTTGTTCTTTAGAAGACTTGTTATGTGCTGGAGGAGGAGCTGGAGCTGGCTCTGTGGCTAGAGTGAGGAACAGTTGGAAGAAGTTCAGGGAGCTGTTCTTTCCTGATATTGAGAGGTCTCACCTTCTGTGCCAAAGGATCTCTGTATGCGGCATGTATGCTGTAAGGTAGTGAGACCTGGGCAGTAAAGGAAGACGATATTCGCAGGCTCAAGCGTATAGAAATGGCAATAATTAGGTGGATGTGCAGTGCATCTCTGAGTGTGAGGCCTGGGGGGGCTAGGTTTACAATGGAAGAGTTAGAAGGTAGGATGGGACTGCAGTGTGTTGGTGTTGTGATGAGGAGAGGTAGATTGAGATGGTTTGGGCATGTGGAGAGGATGGGGGATGATAGCTGCATGCAGAAAGTGAGAAGTGTTTATGTTGGGCATAGGGTAGTAAGGCCCCAGTCACATTGCACGTACGACTTATCACAAACCACCCGCAACCTGGAAGTTGTGGGTGGTTTTGGTGAGGTTTACGACTGGTCTTCATATGTCTCAGTCTAGACTCAGGCCACCATGGTGACCAGAAAACTGTCGCGAGGTTTTTCGTGCTGCACGAAAAACCTCCCCACGACCACAGATGTCGTGGCACAGAAGCCGCCTGGTGGGCAGCTGGACTGTGTCTGGCCGGCTTATGGACTGCGACTGGTCGGCGACACCTGATGACTGGACTGCAGCAGCTGCCATCCACAAGCCTCCTGTCCGGGGTGGTGGTTGAAGCCTGGCCGCCGTCCAGCCGGCGATTAGTCAAGTGACAGGTGGTGGGCTGGACCGAAACCAGCCACCAGCCAATCCGCAGCCGGTGTTGGTCTAGTGGCGGCCTAGAGGTTGCAGTCTAAACTGCAACAGGATGCAGACCAGCCGCCATTTGTCGGCGGCCTGCCGACAACCGGCCGGCCACCCATTGGTGTCTTGACCTGTGTGTACCTGGCCATGGTCACTGCTCGGTCGCCCACTGGACAGACACTGGACGACCACCGGTAGCCAACTGGTGGCACGACTGCTCGGAGACCTCCGTGGTCGGGGACTGGTTTCGCGATTTTCAGGTTTGTGACAATTTGTACCTGCAGTGTGACTGGGGCATAAGAGGTAGACCAAAAAAGACCTGGGACGAGGTCATTGAGCGTGACTTCAGGATAAGGGACTAAATTGCAAAGTTGCCAGAGATCAAGCAGAATTAAGAGCCGCCATTGGATGACCAAGGCCGATGCATGCAAGCATATTGGAGCCTTCAAAACCTAAATGAAACGAAATGATACACGGTATATGGGTATATAAAGCGTGACCCCAAAATCATTTCTGCTTACACTACGCTGGTCAATTTCTTGCTTGTTGTGGGGGACTCACGGTGTAGTGTTATCAGTATCGACACTCCATCATTTATTCATTTCCTGTTCCAAGTGCCAAAACCATGCCCACACTACTCCAATGACCGTTTCGGCATCACACAATACGACCACGCGAGCTTCTAGTGCAGCGCTATATGTGAGCCACCCTGTATTATCTATTATATATATATATATATATATATATATATATATATATATATATATAAAGAGAGGTATGAGTGTGTGTGTAAACCATCATAAACATTTCAAAGGATAGGCTGAATGGATAACTGCATTCTACAGTAAAGTAACAAAATCTGTAAGAAATAAAAACAAGAAGCTGTGCCAAGGCACAGCAAAGCCATCCCCGGTAGTCATTTTAGTGCTGGCGTATAAACACAACAGGATACCTAGTCAAAGATGTCACATATCAAATTTGACGTTATTCGGGTGAACATTGACGATTTTATGCCCATTTGAAATTTTGCCCAAAGTTTAATCAGCTGATCAGGTCATAACCCATCATTGCTGTAAATTTAGTCAAAATCGCAGCAGTAGTTTTCACTTGAAGTTGTTAACAGACAGGCAGACAGACAGACACAGACAGCAAACAGACAAACAAACAAACAGACAACTAACCGAGTGAAACCAAACCTCGTTCCCTAGCCCCTGCGGGGGAAGGGGGGAGGACGGGTTATAACCGATTGTGATGGTGTCTTGTTGCTGTGTTCTTCATGACCTGGTTGAGATGAAGAAATAGTGAGACTGATTTTTAACTGTTGAGCTGTGAATGTAGTGAACGGGGGATTAGAAGGTAGATTCCTATTCGAGAGTCATTTTATTTATGTTACTGTCACAGTCTACCACACTCATAGGCAAATTGTTCCTCATATTTACAACCCTATTAAATAATATGATAATGCTAAGTTCATTTAATGAGAGAGAGAGAGAGAGAGAGAGAGAGAGAGAGAGAGAGAGAGAGAGAGACAGACAGACAGACAGACAGACAGACAGACAGACAGAAGAAATATGTGACAGAAAGGACAGAGAAAGTAAAACAAGAAGAGATCAGACATTACAAACGAAACACGGCAAGGTGAGGAGAGTGAGAGGAGTTTGTATGATAACTGTTTAGAAAGAAAAGAAATAAACGACTGTTTGGTCAAAAGATTTGAATAAACAAAATAAATAAAAACTATAGACGATATATTTGCAAATGAATATCATTTCCTAAAGCTTGTTTGTGGTTTAGTATCCCCTTAGAAGCTAAGCACAAGATCTGTTATCTCTCATACATGTATAATAGACTAGAAAGCACTTTCAGATCGAACTCAGAACATACCGTAACCGTGGTTGAAGTCGAAAGGATTCTGAACCTTTACCGGGATGGTTGTTTTGGTGTGTGGTGCTTCTGTGCCAGTTGTTTTAAAGTTTTTGACCTATACAATGATTATCGTGAGTTTAATTTAAAAAATCTGAGAAACACTGTCAAATTCAAAGTAAGTGGGCAAAAAATAACGTCATGAGGGTGCGACAACAGGCATTAGTAAGAAGCAGAACACTTACACACATATCAAGAAAGAAAGAGGAGCAACAATTACCCTCTGGGGTAGAATAAAGAATAGCAGTAACCAGTCTTATAATATCCTTTCAGGGTGTTGGGGCTCGAACCTACGGTATTGGTAATCCCTGGTGGTTCTAAGTGGTCGAACAACCACCAGTTCCCTGAGTGTAGCATATGGAGATGGTCAGCAAATGATGTGGTGAATCATATCACTTACTAAATTACCGCTACGTATCTCCTTCCATCAACACAACCTTTCTAAAACCTTTGTAACCTAATCATAACTAGCTTAAGTAAATCCATTCTTCCCAGACTTGTCATCCTTAGTTTCTCATTTTCTCAAATCCCCCCTTCCCTAGTTTCTTACTTTCCTTCAACTTGTCTCCATTATGTTCCCAGGCTTGCCCAACCTACCTTCCGTATTATTACTTATATTCACCAGGCATGCCTTCCCTATATTAGTCACTCTCCACAAACATACATGATTTTCCAAACAGTTCCTCATATCTTTGTTCTGACATTTTTTCTTTTTCTTTTCTTTTTCTTTTTCTTTTTCTTTTCAGCTCGCGCAAACAAGAATTAACAACTGTCCAAGTCAGGTGTTTTTAAGGTAGTGTCTCAAGATCCATAGGGAGCATCGAAATGGGTTCTTGTGGGCATCCAGAGAGGCATCCTGAAAAACAAAAACAAAAGTTTCGTGTATGGTAACTACGACTGACTGGCAACCATTAATAGCCATAATTTGTGTATGAATGTTGTTTTGTAAAAAAAAAAAAAAAAAACAGGAATTCAGCAGCTTGTCCATAGTTATTCTGGCTTCTCTTTTTATAGGAAATCGAAAGTGATATGAACAATAACATTAGTAAGGAGGTACCAGGCTACTAATTTAGATGTGAATCTGGGGGTATCGAAACCAAAAAAAGTCTAAGAAATACTGATCTAAGTGATGTGAAAGTGTACATGCATTCAAATTTACCCGCAGAGTGTATCCTAAATTAAATTCCTTGAAACAAAAAGAAGCGTAAAACAGGGAGTAACTTTCATTTTAAATCAATGTTATTGAAAAAGTTTAATTGTGTTGTAGGAGTTACTTCGACAGTCGGAAGTTACGAAATTAACGACGAGCTGAAAAGTCCAGGAAACTGGGTCAGTCTCTCTTAATCCTTTTGGTCTTGATTTGTAGGTATTAGTATGGGTAGGGTGACAGAAGAAAAGGTGTACTGAAAACCCACGTTGTGAGACAGTAAAGGAACTCGTGTAACAAGAGTGAAATAGCTGTTCAAAGGAGTACAGAGGAAAGCAAACTGCAACTGGCCTAGTGGTCTAACTCAAGGTTGGTTGCTACTGAAAATACTATGATTATATATAATTCTATGAGTAGAAGACCAGGAGAGGAAACAAGAAGGCTATCCTCCCTGCCCACCTACCTGACCCTCTAGCCGAAGCTGGCAGGGAAAAGTGAGAAGAATGACCATGCATCTACGAAAATCTGTCATGGAAATTTCATAAGGAAATTGAAAGTTGAAACTCTTATTCTACATTGTCTTAATCTGTGAGGTAGTACTTCTACAGTTTCAAACAACAATCAGTTTGATCAGTTACATCAGTTTCAAACAACAATAATGATGCTACATTGATCATGACCTGAGAGGAAAACAACTTTCCTTTTTTCGTATTATCCATCCATGAATGTGTAAAGTTGGCGAGTAAAAAATTGACACTTTTCGAAACGATTTTAAAATGTTTTTACTGTACTGCTGTCTGCCACATTCTCTTGGCAACTTCCTTTTGTATACAACCCTATTGAAGAAAAAGTTTTTTGGTTTATTTGGCTGGAAACATTTCCCGGTAATATTATATCTATTATTTCTAGTGTCATGGTTCTTTTGATTTAGATCAAATTATTAAAATCGTATCATTTAAACAGATTTAAATTAGAGTGAAAAGATTATTTAAATGAAAATGGATTTTTTTTTAGAGTAAAAAAGAAAGAGAATGTGATCAAAGTGTATTGTACAGATGCATCAAGTCTGCTTATCCTGTACTCTTCTTGTACTGGTCCTTCTGTTGCAAGGCAAATATTCAAAAGTTAAATACAGGAAAGAAGGCTGCCTTGTTGATAATAATAAATGTTGAGCTCATATGTCATTGCTGACATTATGATCTCAACTCTTCTTTGAATACACAGTAACATGATTCAGTTAAATGATCATGATCCAGATTTGACGAAATATAAAAGACAAGTTGGCAACTTTCATCAGTTTTTGATATACAGAGATACAGCAGCATGAGTAACCTCCCTCACACCAAGGAGTGCTAGCCTGTGATGCATATGCTTACTCCCACTTCCAGTTCACATTATTTTGTAAATCTGTTTATTTGAACTTTGACAATAAATCATGCCTAATGGGTGCACTGCAGCAAGTGGTAGGAAGAAAGACCCAGTATGGTACAGTTTTGATTGAATTCCAAAAATTGATACCAAACTATGGTCTCGCTTAACACTGAAGCAAAGGTTTAGTACCATACAAGAAAATGTAGTCATAAAAGTTAAGAAATCGATTTAAATAATAAAAATCCAATTTAAAATAATCGATTTTTTAAAATGACATTTTCCAACCCTGTCAAGTGTATCAGTATAGTCTACTGCAAACTACTCATCAACTACCCTAGTGTTATGTCCTTTTTTTTTTTTTTTGATACGTGAATTACATTCCCTCACTGTCTGCACTTTAATAAAGCAAACAGCTTCAGTGCCTTCAAACGTTCTTTGTACAGTTTGTTTCTCGGTCTACTGTAGGTACCATTTTGGCTACTCCTCCCTGTATCCTCTCTAACTTCTCTGTATCTTTCTCTTGTTATAGTGACCAAAGCTGAATACAGTACTCCAGTTGAGGACACACTAAGGAGTTGTACATGATTACACGATAAGGATAATAATCTCTTATTTGAATTTGAATGTTCTGCTAAAATCCAACAAACTTGTTAGCTTTCTTAACTTCTTTGATGCACTGACGACTTGGTTTTCAATATTATTTTTTTATTATTCCTAAATCTTTTTCTTGGTGTACACATGCACGTTGAGTATCATCCACTTTAATTTTTGCTTTCAGTGTTTAGGATTTTCCATTTGTCAATATTAAAATCCATTTGTCACGCTGAAACCCCGGTAAAGAGTTTATCAAGATCCTCTTGAATCATCAGTCTTTGTTCAGGGGTATCTGCTCCGTTACCAATTTTCATATCAGGAAATTTCGATAATTTACAGAACAAACCACAAGAAATATCATCAGTACAAACAGGTAATCATTACAAGACCCAAAACTTAACCCTGAGACACTCTGCTTGCAACATTCTTCCAGGCAGATTCCTTCCCGGTAATAACACTGTTTACGCCTGTAAACAAGCTTTCCGTCCATCTTAAAGCATTGCCACTGATACCATAATCATAAAGTTTATCAAGAAGACTCTTATGGCAAACTTTATCAAATGCTTTCTGGAAATCGAGATGGAGTACAACGACCGCTTTAGTTTTATCATACATATTGATAGTATAATTGAACAATCAACTAGATTTGGAAGGCACGGCCAATTGCTTCTAAATCCGTGCCTTAGAGCAGTGTTGTCCAAATTTTTTGCCTGTTGTATCCCTTTTTACCTTCTTCTATCATTAAGTACTCCCATGACTGATTAGACTCAATATTTGGAAGGACAGTGCAAATTATAATAAAAATTCGCGTAATTTGAATGCTGGACAATAAATTATCAGTATATTAAAGGAAAAAGACCAACAAAATAACATAAAAATGCTTGAACATTACTTGGAACTCTTTGTGAAATGTGGGGTTGATGTTCTGTGATTATTTTTGCCATTCTGGGCTGTAGAGAGGCTACTGCAGTGGTCAGGCTTTGTTCTTGGTTTACATTTAGTTTGTTTCTCTGTTTTGGCAAGATAACACTCATTGCAGAGAAAGATGCTTCACAAAGGTAGGTAGACCCAAAGGGTAAAAGGGTTTCCAACCCTTCTTTCGTATGTCAGGGTGCTCCTTCTTAACACAGCTCCAAAACAGTGTGAGGGTTGAGTTTTCAAATGTCAGTTCAGGCCACGGTTAGAACAAACTTCTAACAGTGCCACCTGAAGGGAAGTGGAAAGTTTGTTCATAGAATTTTCAAATAGGATGAATGGATTTCTAACCCATTCCTGCTATAAAGATCTCTTATATATATCAGGAAAGTAAGATTTAAAAGCACAGATGGGATTGGTCAAATGTTCCAAAGTAACTGGTTTCACAGTCTCTCTTTAACCATCGTTACTGGAAAAATAAGCACCTGCCAGAGGAAAGCTCGTAAAATCTTCCTCTGAGCATATCTCCTTCCACAACTCAATTTTCTTGAAAATCACCAAGTTTATCATATAAGTTGTGATTGTTCGTATCATAACCCTGCAGAGACAATTTTAACACATTCAGTTTCCTAAATACTGTATGTCTGCAAGGTATGCCAGTTATGCAAGCCAAGTAGTGTTTTCAAAAAATGTGACAAAAGGAAGTCATGTTCTGATAAAATGGAGCCTACTTCTTCTCACAACTCGAACGACCTGGCGAGTATCCTTCCCCTCGACAACCAGCACACCTGTGTGAAGTAATAGCTGTGTGTGCTCATACCCTATGCTTTCACACAGTCTGTAAAACAGGCGAGCTTTAGGTGGCCTTGCCTTTATAAAGTTGATTACTTTGACACCATCATTCACTATCCCATGCAATGCTGAACTCAGTTTTTGGATGCTAATGATTGTGAATGAAGCAATGAGTCCACTCCACATCAGGATTTTCCTTTTTAATCCATGCAATGAGTCCCTTCATTTTCCCTGTCATGGATGCAGATGCGTCTGTACAAACGCTAATGCAAGATTTCCAACTAATCCCTTGTTCAGAGAAGAATTGATAAATTACATTGAAAATGTCTTCCCCAGTTGTGTGTTCTAATTTTTTTTGCAAAAATTACATGCTCATTTATATCATGTACATCAATGCTTCTCAAACATGGGACAAGCTGAGCCTGTCCAGTGACGTCAGTTGAATCGTGAAATTGATGTGAAAAAGACTGGCTTGTTTTCAGCTTATGTAGCTTATTCACAACTTGATCATTAATATATGTACTCATTTCATTTATCTATCAAGAAGCAATTTGGTGGGACAAAGATATAGTCTTTAGTTGATCAGCTGCGTTTTTATCAGGCATTTTTCAACCATTACAACTGCAGCTGGAATTATCAGTTCTTCAGGTATATGAAATGGCTTTTTAGTTTTAGCAGCTAATAAAGATACAGCTAAAGATCCTTCCAGAACTTTGTTTGATGTTCTGGAGACTTTCTTAGTTGCTGTCTGGGAACACTGAAAGTCAGAAATTTTCCTTTTAAAAACTCTGTTGGTTTGCCAACATGACGCCGATGTTTTGTGTTAAGGTGACGTTAGAGTTGAGCTGGTTTCATACTGCTGTTGGCCAAAATCTTCCCACAAAAGAAGTACAAAGCTTCCAGAGGATCAGAATTCGTAGAAGTAAAACCAAAAAGTAAAATCTTCCATGTATTGGCAACATCTAGGTAGGCCTGTCTTTTTTTTCTTCACAGTTGCTTGATTTTCTTCACTTGCATTGCTGCTGCGGCTGCTACAGCTATCACGTTTTAACCATCTGTCCATATTTCTAGCTGTTGAAGAAATAGTTGTGCCTGTAGGCTTACATGTAAATTTGAAAAAGAGATATTTACACTTTCACTCCTAAAGCAAAACTGAGCGAGAGTGAATAGAGCGAGGAGTTCAGCACTGTTTCCGTACACGTCCCCTCCTGTTTCATCTGCCTCTCCCCTACTTCCATCTCCCCTCAGTTTCTTACTCGTTCATTTTATTTCTTACCCTGTTACCTTATTAGTAACTTAAGTTGGAAACTGCGTAATTGTTGTGGTTATTCAATTATTCTGTTTGTTAAACAATCACCCATGCACACCAACACATGCTCAGTAAAGTTAATGATCCAAGATGCCATATGACATACAGTATATGAAATACAGTTTGAAAACACTATATGTATATATATATATATATATATATATATATATATATATATATATATATATATATATATATATATATATATATATATATATATTAAAATGCAGCATAGTCTCATGGAGGACAGCCCAACATCCCCAGAAGGAGCCTATGGAGGGGCAAATAGAGTGCGATCTGACTCCGGTAGACAGGGACATAAGTCCGCCCGGGCTGCGAGTCCCTATGACCCAGAGTTCGTCCACCGCCACCATAGCAGGAAAGTGAGACTACCTTCCGGGCAAGTCGACCACCAACAACCACTGGGTGGGGCTATTATTGTAGCTCCAATCAGCACCCCTGAGACGACCAGTACCTGCTCAACCCTTCTACAGGAGACGGTCTGCAGCTGCTCTGGAGATTATTAGGAGATGGCCAGTAGCCGTTCCCGCTTTTGTCAGGAGACGGCCAGAAGCTGCTCTGAAGGTGCCCTTAAAGAGATGCCCTGTAGCTGCTCGACAGTCCTACAGGAGATGGCCTGCAGCCGCTCTGGAGGTAATAATGAGACGGCCAGTAGCCGCTCCCACCTTCATTAGGAGACGGCCGGTAACTGCTCCAAAGGTGCCCTAACAGAAAAGGCCAGTAGTTGTTTGACCCTCCTACAGGAGACGGCCTGTAGCCACTCTGGAGGTAATAAGGAGACGGCCAGTGTTAGGACTTATTTTTTTTAACTTCCTGAACCCACAACGATTGACGAGTTAGACAATTTTTAGGACTAGCTGGGTACTATAGGTCATTCGTACCGCAATTCTCTCATATAGCCTTTCCTCTATTCCAACTACTCAAAAAAGATGCTATTCCAATGGGAAGAACAAAAAAGGGTATTTAACAATCTAGAAATTAAACTAACAAATGCACCTTGTTTAGCATATCCGGATTACACAAAATCATTTCTTATTTGTACAGACGCATCAGTTAAAGGATTAGGGGCTGTACTGATGCAGGAAGATAAAAGAGGAAAGAATCAACCAATTTCATTTGCCAGCAGACAAACAAAAGGTGCAGAGAAAAATTATTGCACTGCAGACTTAGAGGCACTTGCAGTGGTTTTTGCATTACAGAAGTTTCGAGATTTGGTATATGGTTACGAAATCCACTTATTCACCGATCATAAACCACTAGTAGGTATGGTTAAAGAAAAACTCCTTTCTGGGAGGAGAGCAAGATGGAAATGTACAGTTGAAAACTACAATGTACAAATTCATTATATACAAGGTAAAATGAACATAGTAGCTGACGCATTATCTAGGAACCCAAACACAATTCAGGTCGCTGCATTAGATCTCAAAGGAAATATCCCAAACCACAATGATATCGCAAAAGCACAAAGACTTGACCCAATATGGTCTAAAGTTATATACAAGTTAGAAAGTGGAGATGACATACAATTACCCAAACTGCATGTACCACTCGAACAATTCACAATGGTCAATAATACATTATACAAGATTAACTCGAAACAACCAAAACGCCAAAGAAATACTAACCAGTTGGTAGTACCTAATGACATGATATCCCAAGTATTACGAACGATACACGATAGCCCACATGCAGGACATCCTGGAAAGGATAAGACATTCAAACAGGCCCAGCTGTTATATTACTGGCCTTCATTACGAAAAGATATAAACAATCATATAGACAGATGCGAATCATGTGCAAAACACAAAGGATACCCAATCACACCTGCACCGATGGGTAATTACCTTGTACCACATCAACCATGGGACGTTGTCGCTGTTGATTTACTCAAGATGCCATTATCATACAATAATAACCTATATCTATTCGTAGCAACGGATCATTTTTCCCGTTATGTCATTTTAGCTCCAATTAAAGATAAAACAGCAGAGACAGAAGCAAAGGCAATAACAGATAATGTAATATGTCGCTTTACTACAAGAAATGTTTTTTTTGTTTTTGTTTTTTTTATGTGACCGACTCTGGGCATAGGCTTCACAGCCTGCACTCAAGGTCCAGTAGTCCTCCTACATACCATACACCTCTCTACATGTCACCACTTCGGCGCTAACACCCACCGTCCATATTGAATACATGCTAGGGCTGTCTCATACAGGACTGGTGCATTGGTATTAGCGGGGGTACTTTAATGATATGTCGGCGGGTCATCTGGTAGATCAGGAAAGTCTGCTTTTATGAAATTCAAATCCTTAAATTATTCCCTGCCCCAGCCGGGATTCGAACCTGGGTCCAACAGGACTACAGGCCGCCTCTCTACCGATTCAGCCACCGCCTCCCCCATTACAACATCTAAAAGGTTAACGTTTTAGCCTATCACCCAGCATCTAATGGGTTAGTAGAGAGACAAAACAAAAAAATATTAGATGTGCTACGACATATTCTCAGTAAAAATTATGCAAGCTGGGATGACTGGATTCCCAGAGTAGAAGCCTCAATTAATGGGTCTATAAATAAATCCATAGGTGACACACCACATTTCATTATATATAGAACAGATAAAAAACTACCATATGAGCTCCTAGAAGGTGACAGTCTGCCCATATACAATTACGATGATTACTCTAAACTCCGTTTACGTGAATTTCAGGACATACACAAAAGAGTCAAAAAACAATTAACGATGTCCAAGGAAGTAATGACAGAGGCATTTAACAAGAAGGCAAGAGATTCACCTATCAGCTTAGGAGACATTGTTTATGGTATCATTCATACGAGAGACAATAAATTATCCTCCAAATTTGAGGGCCCATACAGAGTAATTAACATAAAAGCAAACAAAGTTTTAATTAAGTCACTGTCAAGTGGCGAAGAGAAACAAGTTCATATTGACCATTTAAAACGAGTTTCAAGGGAATTATCCAATAATTATTCAGCATCGGATACAACCGAACAGGCGAACGTAACTCAAGAAACCAATCAAGAAAACAACAATGATTACAAAAAGAAATTAAGGTCATATACCAAACAAACACAGGTGCAACTAACTGTTCCAATAAAATCTACAGTACATCATTTACGAGAATTAAATATCGATTTAAACTCCTTCTATAAATGAAATATTCAACCGTAACGCACATCATCACTATCATCGACCACAGCATGACCATATTAGGAAATTAATAGATTTTTTTTTTCGGTAGGTAGCGATGAAGGGACTTATGCTATGGACTCTCCTCTACATAGCAAGAGGATATGCGCACTTAGACCCCCAACACATAGTACGACAAGGATGCCTCATAGCTCCAACGGCCACGACTTCAATCATAAAAGACGTCATGAGTATTGAAATAAGTCTGGATTACTTGTATGAATTACCTACTTATCTAGAAAATATCGCGAAACCTATGCGAACCCTGGACTTCATGATAGGAAGCTATGTTTCACAAGCACACAACACAAAGGAAGTGAATGAAATAGTGAAGTTAGCGAAATGGAAAATAGAACAGGCAAAGTCAGCTATGCTCATCATGATCCAAGATCTCCCATCTTATGGACCGGAGGTATTGAGCGACAGGAACAACATCTCACGTACTCGCCAAAAGCGCGGTTTGTTCGACCTGGGTGGCGCAGTTCTTGGGAACATCTTTGGATTGGCTACAGAGGATGACCTTAAAGAAATAAACAACAAATTTAACAAAATAGCTCAGGTACTAACATACCAAGATAAATTCATCACAGGACATAACTCAGCAATGAAGACAATTGTGAAAAATCTGAAAAAGGCAGAAAACATAGCTCTCGAAAGTGTAGATAAAATAAATGAAATGGAAGGTATCATAACACTTTTCCAACACTTCTCGATCATCACAGAACATATTGACACAATTCTACTACAATTAGACAACACTAGAGTTCGTTACAGGGCACTTATGCAAGGAATTTCGAATGCTGGTGATGCAAGATCACAATTGACTTACTCTCAGTTCATGAGCTATGTCAGATAATTAGTCAAGGCATACATAAACATAAATTGAAGCCTTTGTTCCGAAGTAGGGAATTCATGCAATATTATCCATATTTAGAAGCAACACTAACACCAACATCAGTAGTAGTTCATGTACCATTCATAACTGAAGACCTGTTCACAGTATACCAAATACACCCCTTCCCCTCTAAAAATAACAACTCTTTGGTCATCATCAACATCAACACAGACACCGAACTCATCATGCTCTCCAAGAGACGGAACATTGTCACTTTCGCAAGTGAATCAACGATTGAACGAAAGTGCCGCACATTCTTACATGCTGTTCATCGTTGTCCTGCGTACATTTTCACGTTTCAGCCTACTAATACAGTCCCTTGTGAAATGGCTATCATCAGAAACGACAATATTCATAATCACTCCAACTTCACTTTTGCTCCAGGTAAGCTTGTACATCAAAGCATCGGACACTCACAGTTTTTTTTATTTCACTCATAACACATCAATTTACATAGTCTGTCCAGATATACCACCATCTCATACTTCAGCCTCAGGATTATACATAGCACCAGACTACTGTGCGGTATTTACACCATCCATGTCCACTTTATCCACCATCAATCACTACGCCATCCTCAGTCATACACACAAACATTTCCATCCACTGCCTGATATGGACTTAAACATGAGCACATTAAGTTGACTTCACCTAAGTTTGACACTATGCAACTGATCAATGAAACAATGAAACCCTGGGAAGATTTGAGTTTGAGTATGTTCAACCCATATTATGTGTACAGCCCAGCACCTACTGTTTTTATAATCTGCATTGTATTTGCAGTACTGCTGTTCGCAATGCACAGAATGCATGCAAGAATTGCAAATTTGGAGTCAGTATTTAGTAGGGGTAGAGTTAACATCCAAGTTAACCCCCCTGAATGAAGTGTACATATTTTGTATATAGTATTAATTATATATATATATATATATATATATATATATATATATATATATATTTATACAAAGAAGAATGACCGATGATATAGAAGTATGGCATACCAGTAGCATTATCTTTAAATAAAATATTAATAACTCTTACCATAATCTTAATTTTAAACTATTTTTTTTTCTTGCATATATGCATTTCACTACAATAACCCATGTACATACTGTATTACAGTTAAATACTTTACCTTTAGTACATTTATGCAAATATGTATACAATTTGTTTAAAATGTAATATTACTAGATCATTGCAATTTACTATGAATATTATATGTATACAATATTATAATCAATATTATGTACTAACAGATTAGCATATGTCAATGATAACTACTGTCGGAGGACCTCCAGCGCATAACCAAGCAATGTTAGGACTCCATATTATAAATACAATTAATTATAGAAAACATGATAGATAGATAGATAAACAGATAGATAGACAGAGCTCCAGGCAAGCCTGGGAACTGGAAATGATCTTGCAAGTGTAACTGAGGAAATGTTGACAATACACTGGAAGCAGCAAGTCAGGGGATGATATAGGTAGTGTGTCAGCGAGATAGCATATGAACAATGCTTAGTGACCATACACACATACTCACACACAGGCTTCTAGAACATTCCAACAACAGTGTAACACACGTGACACGACCCCTGCTACACCAGAATTTAGGAAGCAGAGCTCAGAAGGAGGCTAGCTATAGAACCGACAGGTAGTGGAGAGAGTGAACAGAAGAGTGGTCCAACTAGACTTACTTAGTGTATTCAGTCTCTGTAATACATACACTGCTCAACTTAAGATTTTCTCTGAAGATAATAAATCAAGATAAACTCCTTGTATTCATCTTTAACTCCTACAACATGAATCGAGAGTCACACCAGTAGCCGCTCCCACCTTCGTCAGGAGACAGCTGGTAGCTGCTCCGAAGGTGATCTAACAAAAACAGCCTGTAGGCGCTCGACCCTCCTGCAGGAGATGGCCGGTAGCCACTCTGGAGGTAACGAGGAGATGGCCGGTAGCTGCTCCGAAGGTGCCCTCGACCTGGCCTGTAGCCGCTCCCTTCCTCAGACCACGGCCAGTAACCGGGCCCTTGCGACGGCCGGTAGCCGCACCCCTAGAAAGCCATGGCCAGTAGCCGAGCCCTACGGCAGGAGACGGCCAATAGCCACTCCTCCGTCCAGTGCTGACTCCTCTACACGAGACTACGAGCCAGAGGGAGGCCCCAGCCTGGAGGACTACCGGAGAGGCCCCGTAACCACCACTGGGCTCTTCTCACTGCAGCCGGTTCTTGAGAGGACTTGTCTGACGGACCCCAACAGAGGCCGACACCGCAGCCCACTCTTGATGGCGTCCCTGACCACCGGAGACCACAGCCCACGGGACCTCCAGACCACCCCCAGGACTCCCAGGCGGGACATCCCTACACCCCGACACCAGAGACCCTCGTCCTCCGTCAGGCGTCTGAGCAAGAGGTTCAGGCAGCTGTTCGGCCCCAGCTCAAAGGGCCAGACTCCTGCCCCGAGCCCCGAGAGTGCGGGACCCTTCACCACCAGCAGCCCAAGACGAGAGAGGACACCCCCTACGTGTGATCCCGTGGCCCCAGAATACGGAGGCCCCCGGTGGAACTCAGCCCCGTCAGTAGTTTGGCAGAGTTGTTCCCGCCACCCTTGTACCTGACCGCCATTATGCCCAGTCCCAAAAGTGAGTGACAGTGAAAGCACAGTGAAAGTGATACAGTGAAGCAAGGGAAGAACAGTGAATTATCAGATTATGGGAAGTCAGAGAATTAAAAGCATCAGTGTTAGTGTAAAAGAAAGGTGGAATAAATAAAGTAACAGTGAGACAATGAATACAGCAAGTCAGTGGAATTTGTGTCTGTCTGAGTGAACACACTACCATCTAGTGATATAGCCTCACACTAATCTCATACAGAGGCTCCAGTGCAAGAACAATAATTAACGACACGATGGACAAACAAGTTAGACTGTCAACAGCGAAAAGTGCCATGGCCCTAGTGAACAGAATTCCATCCGATAGATAAAACCTAGACTTCCGCTAAGTGATAGTATTTGGCTCCACTGACCTAGGACTCCTGATTATAGTGATATTAACTTTACCCGATCTTGTCCCGAGTAGTATCCTGCGTGATACTAACACCCACAATCTGGGCCTAAGGTTTATAATTGTTCAGTATAAGTTCTCTTGTGACATCTACCCGTTCCACTTGTAGAATTTAGCAATACACGTGTAAGGTTGTTGCCCTTAGTTTTTGTGTCCTGCCTTTTTCTTATTTGTCTATGCTCCATTCTAGCAAAGGGAACCCAGCTACACACTAGGCATTAGACGGACAGGAAGCCAACCCTAAAACACCTAGCATTACACTGGTGGACAGCGGTGGTTCTTGACCCGGGCACACGAGAGAGGTAATCAGGAAATACCAGCAAAATGGCAAACCCCATGTGCAGTTGCCTAAATTCGACCCCAAACAGTATGATGTTCACACATATCTGGCAATTATTAAACCTTTGCTAGACATCTGGTTCGAAGATGGCAAGCAAAAAATCGCGGTTACACTCCCACTACTGGGTAAAGCAGCAGCCAATATCGCACCCAAGATCATCCCGGGGCTCACCTGGCAGAATTTCAGGAAACTCGTGATTCAGGCCCTCACCCCATCACTAGGTAAAGTGGTTGCACTATCCCAATTGGATAGCCTAACTTTTGATGGCAATGTGGACTGCACTCTAATCCAGGCCAGATGCCTGATCACTGCTGCCTACCCGGAGGCAGATGATGAAACCTGGGAGCGACACACTTTCAATACTCTCCTCAGAGTGCTCCCCTGCATGGTCAAGGAACATTTTACAATCCATGACCCTACCAGAGACATGGATAAGGATATCCAACTCATAAGCCACTCTTCATACCACAATTACGACGGATATCTGGGACTGGACCTGCTGCAGAAGTTAGGAGCCACCATTGATTGCCACAACAGACAGCTCCAGCTCCAGAAATCCCCCGACCCACCCCCCTCGCCCTTGGGCCATTTGCACCTGCACACCACGGCCCTGGCCGGAAGACTCCATACCCTCCTCCCTCCCCCCACGATCTCCCTCCCTCCTTTCCCCCCCTCCCTCGTTCTCCGCCACCATTTCCTCCGTTGTCACCATTCCCCCCCACCACGAAGCCTGGGTGCCCCTCAACCAGCCCTCAGGTACGTCCGTCCTGTTCTCCCCACACCTGCCACCCAGAACCCTCTCGGCCTGCGTCTTGCCCCCAACTTTCCTTCCCCCTCATCACACGGCAGTCCAAATTGCCGATCTTGCCCCCTCAACCCACACCCTCCCTAAAGGGCTCATAACTGGAGAGATGGAGGAAGCCAAGCCCTGCACCCCCTCCCCCTCCAGCTGCCCCACCCCTCTGCCCCCCATTCTCGACCATCTCTCCATCCACCAATCAGACACCTTTCGCCACCTCTTCCTGGATTTCCAGGACCTTTTCGTGGCGGGACCCGCCAATATTGGACATACCAACCACCTGGCTCATGAGATCCACACGATGGGCCCACCAATCTGGCAGCCATCCCAGTGGAAGAACCCCAAACAGCGGAAAGAGGAAGACCACCAGGTTCAAGAGATGATTGAGGCAGGAGTCGTCTCGCCCTCCACCAGCCCCTGGTCCTTCCCCGTCGTCCTCATGAAGAGGAAGGATGGCATGATGTGGTTCTGCATAGATTACTGCCAGCTTAATGACGTAACCACCAAGGATGTTACCCCACTCCTGTGCATAGACGACTCCCTAGATTCCCTGTATGGTGCCTCCTTACTGTCAACCTCCAGTCGGGGTATTGGCAGGTCCCAGTGCAACTGGAAGACAGAGGCAAGACTGAGAAGACCAGCAACGGGAAACATTATGAATTTAATGTCCTACCCTTCAGCCTCCGTAATGCCCTCGCCACGTTCTCAAGACTAATGGAATCTGTACTCAGCAGCCTCACATGGGAGATCCGTCTATCCTACTTGGATGACGTCATCATCTTTAGTAAGACCTGGGCCGACAACCTTCAGCGCCTTCACCGGGTTTTCACCTGAATCCGACAAGCAGGCCTCAACTTCTGGCCCTCCAAGTGCATCCTGGCTGCCAGAACTGTCTCATTCCTGGGACATGTCATCTCCCAGGCTGGCATATCTCCCGACCCAGACAAGCTCCGTGTCATTGCAGAGATACCCCCGCCACAAGACATTCATGGAATTTGGGCCTTCCTCGACCTGACAACCTGTTACCAACGTCTCGTCAAGGGGTTCACTCACATTGCTAAGCCACTCCATGACCTGACCCGGAAGGGAGAACCATTCATTTGGACAGATGAGAGACGAACCGCCTTCCAACAACTTAAAGACAAACTCATTTCCGCCCTGGTAGTGGCCTTTCCCAACTGTGCCCTCCCATTCCGACTCTACACAGACATCTCCTTGATTGCAATCGGCGCCGTGCTGGCCTAAGTCCTAGAGGGCCACAAGCACATCATTGCCTGCACCAGTCGTACCCTCAACCAAGCAGAAAAAGATTATGCCGTCATGAAGAGAGAGTGCTTAGGCATCATTTGGGCCCAAGAGTATTTCCGAGCATACCTATCAGGGACACAAATTACCATCATTACTGATCACCAGTCCCTCCAATGGCTGCAGCAGTCTGACACCCACAATGCCCAGCTAATCAGATGGTGCAAGACACTGGAGGAATTCAACTATCAAATCTTGAACCACCCCGGCAAACTCCACACCAACGTGGATGCTCTCTCCCAACTCCCCATCAATGCCATCCGGCCGGATCCAGATCTCCAGCAGTGGCATTGTAAGGAACGACCCCCCTGGATTCCCCAGCATCTCTTCAAAAAGCTATATCGCCAGGGCGACCACCTACTCACTCCGTCCGGGCATATCATCCTAGCCCCTGACACCGCCCTTGATGCCCTCTAGCACCTGCATACCAACAACAGAATTCACCTGGGCACACAAAAAAAATCCTGCAGGTCTTTAACGACACCAACTAGGCGCCCAATCCCTCCACCCTAGCCAAGATTATCCAATCTTGCTGAGCGTGCACCTTGGGTAAGGACATCACCTGCACCGCCAGTCCATCAGAGCTCGTTACCGCCCACAAACCTTGGCAGTTATTGGCGATCGATGTACTGGAACCTCTACCCCCGAAATCAGGCTATCGGTACATAATCACATTCGTTGATACATATTCAAAATTCATCATAGCCTGCCCAGCAAAAGAACATCATGCTGTCGCAGTGGCTGACGCCCTGATTCGGCACTTTTTTCCGTACTTTGGTATCCCACAGCCAATCCACTCCAATAATGTGCCAGAGTTCACCAGCAAAATCTGGGAGGAGCTAGTCCACATCTTTGGCTACATCTCTCACTCATCCCCTTGCTGGCCCCAAGGAAATGCCATCTGCAAATGATGCCATCGTACATTAATGAATCATCTCCATACTGGATGGCAGCCACCAAAGACGACGACTGGCCCGCCCATGTGAAACATGCACTGGGGCATAAACTCCTGTCCCCAGGAGGACGGAATTTCACCATACGCGCGAATGTTTGGGGAAACACCTCTCATCCTACCCCTGTGACAACACTTACAGCCCCCCACCACTTCTCCCACATCTGACCCCCTTCACCACCTCAAGCAACGGCTATCCCACCTTCAGAACAACCTGGACCTTCACCCCGACACTGCCTCCAGCCCCTACAAAGTGGGCGACACTGTCATGATAGCGCAGCTCCCCACCCCCCACAAGCTCATGGCAAGGTTCATGGGACCCCATACCATCATTCATGTCCCTAACCCCTAGCAAGTGACTTGAATATCACGGCACCCCTCGCACTCTCAGAAACCGTCATGTACGCCCCTTTCATGCTCCCACGTCCCCCGCCAATGCCAATCCCACCCGCTACCCCCGCTCCATACCCTCTACCTCCTATGACCCCCTCACCATCTCTCTCTCTCCCTCCCCCTCCCCTGCCACCTCCACCTCACCTCCCGCCACGTCGCCTCACACCTCACCTGAAGGTTCACCAACACCACCATGTCCGGATCTCTCCCCCACCTCCTCGCCACCAACCACCCCGTCCCCCATGCCCAGCACCAAGTGCCCTGCCCACACACGCTCGCACCTCCTCCAACCAAAACACCCCTCCCTCCAACCATCACCCACCCCTAGCCCCAATTCACCCCACCCGCATCCCTTTCATGGCCCCTCGGCCCCGCCTGCCCGATCCCCCACACCAGATCCCACCTGCGCTGCCCACGCACCCACTACACCACCACCCACTAGGCCTCGTGCCACCCCCCACCCCTACTGCCTCCCTTCTGCCCCCACACACCCCGTGCACCTCACACACACACCAACACCGCACACCCACATCACCACTCACACCCACCCTTAAAACAACCATCACACTCTCCGGTCACCTCTCACGCCCACCCGTCCATTACACCAACACACCCACACCACCCACCTTGCTGCAAAATCACACTACACCTCCTTCCCTAAATCATCTCACATTCATGCTACACCAAGCCCAAGTCCCAGCCACCTACACTCCCCAGAGACTTCGCGCTGCATCACTCCAGCATAAAACCCCACACCTGATGTCCAACTCCAGCATTCAGCACAGCCTTCCACAGGAGATAACACCTGCCACCACAAGGATTCGCCAAGCCATATGGGCACTGCTTTTCAGACGTAAACACTGAGTCCGTGGACCCTTCCACCTCCTACGACTCTTCCGCTCCTCCACCAACCCATCCACCCTCTTCATCACCTGTGATGCTCAGCTAAATGAAAATCCCGCCACCACAGCCTGGCATGCCCTCCTCCAACACCTGCAGCCAGTCTATCACACCTACGACACAAAAGTTTACAACCTCCAGTCACAGGGACGACTTTTTCCCGGAAGACAGTGCAGTATGGTATCACGGAGGACAGCCCAACACCCCCAGAAGGAGCCTATGGACAGGCAAATAGAGTCTGACCTGACTCCGGGTGACAGGGACATGAGTCCGCCAGGGTCGCGTGCCCCTATGATCTGGAGCTCGCCCGCTGCCACCATAGCAGAAAAGCGAGACAACCTTCCGGGTGAGCCGACCACTGACAACCACGGTGTGGGGCTATTACTCTAGCTCCAGTCAGCATCCCTCAGACAGCCGGTAGCCACTCAACCCTCCTACAGGAGACGGCCTGCAGCCACTCTGGAGGTAATAAGGAGGCAGCCGGTAGCCGTTCCCGCCTTCGTCAGGAGACGGTCAGAAGCTGCTCTGAAGGTGCTGTTAAAGAGATGGCCTGTAATGGCTGGATAATCACTCTTGCGTGATAATCAAAGACAGTGAATAAAACCCACACTTGTAGACGAAGAATATAATTACCAAACAATTTCGGTGGACACTGCCACCATCTTCAGTGGTCAAGATAGTGAGAGGGAATGACATATTGACTATACAAGAGTTCCTTTTTATGCGTGTGTGTGTGTGTGGAAGGGGGGGTAAAGGTGGGGTGGGGTAGATTGTAAGCGGGGATAAACCCCAGGGGGGACATTACCGGGCAGGTCAGGTGTAATTCCTATCTGACCCTACCTGTGTCTTAGCAGGAAGGGACATTTCCACTAGGGATCTCATTATTGGATCTAGCTTGTACATACCTTCACTAAGGTTGAAATTCTCGTATTTCTGGATACACATGGCTTCAATAATCTTTCGTTTCCGAAAGTCATGACTTCTATACAATAGATGGCTACCTTGCCAGTCAATTCTGTGGTTGGCTTCACAAACATGGTTAAATATTGCATTATTTAAATTACATGTTCTTATGGCATACTTGTGTTCCTTAATCCGTGTTTCCAAACTACGACCTGTTTCTACTATGTAAACTAGTTCACAATCTTTGCAAGGAATTTTATATATGCCTGCTTCTGAATATGCTGTACATTTGTTCTTTACTAACATTGCTCTGATGGTGGAGGTATACCTAAATGCTATATTTACATCACTACTGTAACCTATTAACTTTAACATATTCAAGTCTGCAACATAAGGCAAAGTGAGGAAACGTTTCTTTTCTGTGATGGGTTCTTTAGGTACGTAGTAAGATCGCCTAGCACGGAGGTATGCTTGTTTAATGAACCATTTGGGATACCTTAAGTTTTGGAAGATTTCCCAAATGAGATTGTTTTCTTCTTGTATATGTTCTGGACTGCATATTCTAAGGGCTCTAAGGAACATTGATGAGATAACAGACAATTTTGTGGAAGAATGATGATACGAAAAATAATGAATGAACAAGTTACAACTGGTTGGTTTCCTATACACCTTAAAGCTAAGTGAATGATTTTGCTTCATCACCAGCACATCAAGAAAGGGAAGAACACCCCCGTTCTCCCACTCAACTTTAAATTTAATGGAGGGAGCAAGATTATTTAGGTGTGTGAAAAACTCGTCAAAATTATCAAGTGCTGAAGGCCAAAATGAAAATATGTCATCAACATAACGAAACCAAATGAGTTGAGGGGGAGAAACTCGTGGCAGTAGTTCCGTTTCATAATACTCCATATATAAATTGTTTAAAATGGGTGACAATGGAGAACCCATACCCATACCAAAACGTTGCATGTAGAAGTTGTTGTTAAATGAAAAAGCATTCGAAGTCACACATAATTTTACAAGTTCTATGAAACTGTTTGGTAATTATATTCTTCGTCTACAAGTGTGGGTTTTATTCACTGTCTGAGATGGCCTGTAGCTGCTCAACCCTCCTACCGGAGATGGCTGGTAGCTACTCTGGAGGTAATAAGGAGACGGCCGGTAGCTGCTCTGGAGGTAATAAGGAGATGGCCGGTAGCTGCTCTGGAGGTAATAAGGAGACGGCCGGTAGCTGCTCCCGCCTTTGTCAGGAGACAGCTGGTAGCCGCTCCGAAGGTGCTGTAACACAGACGGCCTATAGCCATTCGACCCTCCAGCAGGAGATGGCCAGTAGCTGCTCTGGAGGTAAGCAGAAGATGGCCAGTAGCCGCTCCTGCCTTCATCAGGAGACAGCCAGTAGCCGCTCCGAAGGTGCCCTCTAGTCGGCCTGTAGCCGCTCCCTTTGCCAGGCCATGGCCAGTAGCCAGGCCTTTGCAACGGCCGGTAGCCGCACCCCTAGAAGGCCACGGCCAGTAGCCGGGCCCTACGGCAGGAGACGGCCTGTATGCGCTCCTCTATCCGGTGCTGACTCCCCTACACGAGACTATAACCCAGAGGGAGGCCCCAGCCTGGAGGACTGCTGGAGAGGCCCCGTAACCACAACCGGGCTCTTCTCACCACAGCTGGTTCCTGAAAGGACTCACCTGATGGACCAAGACAGAGGCCGACGCTGCAGTCCACTCCTGACTGCATCCCCAACCACCGGAGACCACAGCCCACTAGACCTCCAGACCGCCCCCGGGACCCCTGGGCGGGACATCCCTACACCCCAATACAGGAGACCCTCGTCCACCGTCAGGCGCCTGAGCGAGAGGTTCAGGCAGCTGTTCAGCCCCAACTCAGAGGTCCAGACTCCCGCCTTGAGCCCCAAGAGCGCAGGTCCCTTCGCCACCAGCAGCCCAGGATGAGAGAGGACGCCCCTACGTGTGATCCCGTGGCCCTTGAATACGGAGGCCCCCGATGGAACTCAGCCCCATCAGTAGTTAGGCTGAGTTGTTCCCGTCTCCCTTGTACCTGACCGCCATTATGCCCAGTCCCAAAAGTGAGTGACAGCGAAAGCAGTGAAAGTGATACAGTGAAGCAAGGGCAGAACAGTGAATTGTCAGAATGCGGGAAGTCAGAGAATTAATAGTATCAGCGTTACTGTAAAAGAAAGGTTAAGTGTCTGTCTGAGTGAACATGCTACAATCTAGTGACATATCCTCACACTAAGCTCATACGGAGGCTCCAGTGCAAGAACAATAATTAACGACACGACGAACAAACAAGTTAGACTGTCAGTAGTGAAAACAGTGCCATGGCCCTAGCGAACAGAACTCCACCCGATAGATAAAACCTAGATTTCCCCTAAGTGATAGTATTGGGCCCCACTGCCCTAGGACTCCTGATTATAGTGCTATTCATTTTACCCGATCTTGTCCCGAATAGTATCCTACGTGATACTAACACCTGCAATCTGGGCCTAAGGTTTATAATTGTTCAGTATAAGTACTCTTGTGACATCTACGCATTCCATTTGTAGAATTTAGCAATACACGTGTAAGGTTGTTGCCTTGAGTTTTTGTGTCCTGCCTCTCTCTTATTTGTCTAAGCTCCGTTCTAGAAAAGGGTACCCAGCTACACACTAGGCATTAGAGGGACAGGAAACCGACCCTAAAACACCTACAGTAGCATTACACACACACATACACACACACACACACACACACACATATATATATATATATATATATATATATATATATATATATATATATATATATATATATATATACAGTATATATATATATATATATATATATATATATGTATATATATATATATATATATATATATATATATATATATATATATATATGTATGTATATATATATATATATATATATATATATATATATATATATATATATATATATATATATATATATATATATATATATATATACCCCAGGGATACACGTACCCCAGTTTGGACAACACTGCCCTGGAGTCTTCAGGGAGCTAATTTTGTTCTAAATGTTTAACCATCTTATCTCAAAGTATGATTTCTAACAACTTACATACAACTGGTGTTAAATTAATTGGACTGTAATTTCCGGGCTATGCTTTTTGTTTTGTACTGGAGTTTCATTTGTTAGCCTCCAGCCATGTGGTACACTGCCACTTCTAAATGATTAATTGAATATATAGGTTAAATGACTCGATATTTCGTTTTCCTGTTCCTTAAAAACTCTTGGAAATTTTCCATCTGGGTCCATTGTTTTGCTGATCTTAAGTTTATTGACTGTAATTATTTTTTCTCACTGACTATGATGTTCCTACTTAAACTAGTTTCATATATGTGCATAATGAAAGACAAAGATCGATCATGGATTTTCTACTCTACATTCTGATAAAAAATAGAGCATTAAGAGCTATAGCAATATCACTTTGATCTATTGCATGTTTTTCATTTGTCAGAACTAACCAGCCTATTGTCCATTTTAACCTGCCCCGTCCTGACCAAATCTCCACCACTGACTCCCTCCAATCCCAACCCATTTTGGGAAAAAAAAAATTGTCTCAAACCCCCGCTTATGGTGAGAAACATCAAAAATTCATAGAGAAATCACTCACGTGAGGTTTAAAGTACTGAATACAGGTAGCGGTACCCCTTATCTTACTGGATTTCTACTAGGCTGGCTCCAAAGAAAATGAGTTCTATGGGAGGGTATGTATTCCACACCACTCATAAACGGTATTTATTGTTTTTTTTGGTACGAATTTATATGTAGTACAACAATATATTGGTTTTCACACAGCAATATAGGCCATATAAGCATTGTTTCACTCACCAAACACATCAACATACCTGACCTTTTTTGGCAACAGTACCTGATCAGTATTTCTGACTGTTTCTTCCTCTAATGCCACGTAAACATTGTCCTCCACATTGTCATTGATTGGGGAATCACTCTGGCCTTGAATTTCGTACTGTGACATGACATGTCTTTGCTGGCCAGGTCACTGGTAACAGGTGAATTGCCGAGACAAAGGCGTGCGGAGGGGGGGGGAGGTCATGCGAGGTAAAGCATTGTCCCTGCCTGGCATCTTGTAGAGGAAGGTGTCCCGTGTGTACGTACCAAAAATCACGCGCAAAATTTGAAAAATGTGCAAATGACAGACCTTGCAATTGCAGCGCATTTATATATGCCAACGGAACTCACAGTGACAGAATGTTCGGACGTATATATATGTCATTGGGACACGGTGGGTTAATATCTTCTCAATTTTGATGTTCGTAAAGAACTCCTTGGAGTTGGATTTACTGATGCTAGCAATATACTCTTCAAGATTATGCTTCGTTTAAGTAAATTTTTAGCTTTTTGTCAAATTTGTGATACGATTTTTATTCTCTCTACGGTTTGTATATTTGCAGCATTGATGAGCGAATTTCACTGGTGAAAGACAGTTCTTAACGTCCCTGTTCCAGCATTTTGAATTAGAACATTTTACATGCTGCCTATGTGCATTGTTGTACATACTTTAACACCTTTTTTTTTTTTTTTTAAGACCTTTTGAAAAAGCTCTCCATGTGCCATGGATATTTGTTGTCTAATTGGTTGCCAATCTTTACCATGTATAATTATCTTCAGTTTTAGAAATCCGGCTATTTGCTAATTCAGAACTTTCTCGTAATTAGGCTTTAAGTTGTAGTTACTGACGTCAAGGTTAAATGTGACAATACAGTAATCACTTGCACTAATCATCTGTGTGAAAGTTTCCATTTTTTTTTTTTTTAACCAGTACAAGGTCCCCCCGGGGGTAGGTTTTTTTTTTTCAAGAATACTCCCCCAGTATCCCGGCTTGTCATACAAGGCGACTAAAAGGGTTGGTGGAGGGTTAGTGCCCCTCCCCGGAAAACAACTAACTAAAAAGACAAAGAAGAAGCCTTGGACAAGGACTGACCAAAAGATGACAACCAAGGACCGGACAAAGGACATGGTAATCGGAACATGGAATGCAAGAGGTGCGAATGATGAGGTGAAAGAGAGAGAGATTGTCCAGGTGCTTGAGGGTGCGAAAATTGATGTATGTGGAGTAACTGAAACTAAGTGCATGGTGAGAGAGTGAAAGAATGGGAGTATGGATGGGGTATATGTGCAGGAGTAAGTGAGAATGAGAGGGCAAAAGAAGAAGTGTGTATAGTTGTGAGTAAAAGATGGAAGAACATAAGAGAGTATGGATCAGCTGGGTCAAGGATTGTGTGGGTAAGATTGAAAGTTGGAAAACAAATGTGGGTGATTGTGTGCGTGTATGCACCTATGCAAGATCGTGCAAGCAGAGTGAAAGAAGAGTTCTGGACAGATGTGGAAGTGTGCATGGAAAAGTTTCGAAGGAATGAGAGAGTGTTTTTGGTTGGTGATATGAATGGTAAAGTAGAGAATGTGAAGGTGGATGGAATAGTTGGTGAGTGGGGTGTGCCTGCTGAGATAGATGAGAATGGGAGTGCGTTAGTGGACATTTGTGCTGGGAGGGGGTTGGTGATAGCCAATACCCTCTTCAGGCATAAAATGATTCACAGGCATACATGGCGAGTGATGAGAAGGGTGGGTGGTGAACTGAATGAAAGGAAGGCAATGATTGATCATGTGTGTGTGGATGAAAGGATGCGAAGATGTGTAATGCATGCAAGAGCTTATAGAGGTTGGGGGAGTGGAGAACTTTTTTGACCACTACTTCGTGGTGACCAGAATCAAGATCCAAAAAAGATGGAGAAATAGAAGAAAGGAAGAACGGGAAGAACGAGTATTTGCAAGGAGAGTGGAAATGTTACAAGAGGATGAGAAAAAGGCAGAATGTAAGAGAGAAGTGGAGGAACGATTGGGCAAATATGAATTGGAGCAGATGGGAGACGTGGAAGGTGTGTGCAGGATATTCACAGAAGATATGTGCAGCATGTGATGTGGTGTGTGGGATGAAGAGAAGACGGAGGGGGGTGCAAGGAACAGCGTGGTGGAATGAAGAGGTGAGACAGGCTGTGGCACAAAAGAAGAAAGCATACAATTAATGGACGAGAAATAGGGGCGTGGAAGAAATTGAGAGACGGAAGAGAGAGTTATATGTAGAAAGAAAGAGAGAGGTGAAAATATTAATAAGAGAGAGTAAGAAGAGAGTGGATGAGGAATTTAGAAGGAATTTGAGTGTAAAGTGGAGGGACTGTAAGAAAATGTTCTGGAAAGAGGTGAAGAGAGTAAGACAGGGTGGAAGTGAAGTTAATAGGGGAGTGAAAGATAAAAATGGTAGATTACTAGTGGAGAAGGGAGAAAAAGTGAGCAGATGGAGAGAACACTTTAAGGAATTACTGAACATAGAGGATGGAAGTGATGCGAGTATAAGTGGCTGGGGAATGGCTGGGAGAAGGAGGGAGGTGAGAAGACAGGAAGAAATCAGTAGGATAGAAGTTGTAGAAGCAATGAAGAAAGTTAAATTGGGGAAAGCCCCAGGAATTGATGGAGTGTGTGGTGAAATGCTGAAGTATGGGGGACAGATAGTAGTAGAATGGATGTGGAAGATGTGCAGATTGGCCTGGGAGGAAGGTAGAGTTCCAGAGGATTGGAAGTCAGATATAATTATTCCCTTGTACAAAGGAAAAGGGGAAAAAGAAGTGTGTGGTAATCATAGGAGCATTTGTCTTCTTAGTATAATAGGAAAAGTGTTTGGTAGGATACATATTGACAGAGTTAGGGAAATAACAGAGGAATTGGTTGGAGAAGAACAGGGAGCCTTTAGGAAGGGAGGAGGTTGTGTAGATCAGATATTCATTCTTAGATCTTTAGTGGAAAATTTCTAGAGAATGGAAAGAAGTTGTATGTGGTTTTCATGGTTTTGGAGAAAGCATATGACAGGGTGGATAGACAAGGATTGTGGAAAGTATTAAGAATGTATGGAGTAGATGGGAAGTTGTTGAATGCTGTGAAGAGTATGCATGATGGTGCTAAGGCTGCAGTGCGTGTGGATGGTGAACTGAGTGAATTTTTCTCTTTGAAGGTTCAAACAGGGATGTGTCATGTCATGGTTGTTCAATCTGTACATGGATGGGGTAATAAAAGAGGTAAAAGGTAGGGTAGTGGATGTTGGAGTGGCCCTGGTGAGAGAGGGAAGTGTTTGGAAACTCCGTATACTGTTGTTTGCAGATGATACTGTGTTGTCTAGTGAAAGCGAAAGGGAGCTGCAAGGCTTGGTGGATGAGTTTGGGAGAGTGTGTAAGAAACGGCATCTAAAGGTGAATGTAGGGAAGAGTAAAGTGATGGTCTTTGAGAGAGGTGAAGTCAGTGAACGTACAGCAAGGTTGGATGGTGAGGAATTGGAAAATGTGAGTACGTTTAAGTACTTGGGTAGTGTGATGAGTAAGGATGGAGGTTTGGAGGGTGAAGTGCTTGAAAGGGTACAGCAGGGAAGAATGTTTGCTGGTTCCTTGAAAGTAGTGATAAGAAACAGGGAAGTGAACATGGAAGTGAAAAAGATACTACATGACAGTATTGGTATACCAACTCTAACGTATGGAAGTGAAGCTTGGACGTTGTTGGAAGGGCACAAGTCAAGAGTGAGAGCAGTGGAAATAAGTTATTTAAGAGGAGCCTGTGGAGTCACATGGAGAGACAGGCTGACGAATGAGGATATTGTTACATAGCCTATGATTTCATCATCCTTTGTGTAATTTTAACGCACAGTTGCTGCATGTTTGATCACGAGCGTGTTCTGCCTCAGTCCCCCCCTTCTACCGTTATAGTAGAGTAAGTCGACATCTCTGTTATACTTTGCGGGATTGTCATCTCTTTGTCCCCATGGCTTCATTTGCGCGTCCTCATTACAAGTTGTATCAGGCTCTGCTGGCCCCTATATAATGAGCTCAGTCTCTGCATCATTGCCACTTAGATCTGCTCCTCACTTTGTTCACATCTCTGTCCTCCCCTGTACAGATATTATTATTGTGAGTGCTCAAGAAGTCTCCAACCATCTGGCAGCTGTATGTAATTTGAGTATAACTGTTGTTGCATTTTTTCTTGTACTGTATAGCATAAGTTTAATTTGTAGGCTTAGTGAAGTTTTTGTAATTCATGTATGGATCTTTATGTCAGTCATTTTTGATAATAGTTTGTATCTGTAATAATTTATCTGGCATTCACTGAGTATTATCTGGTATCTCATTTTATCAGGGCTGACTTAGATAAATTTACTCTTGCTAACTTCGTGTTAATGGAGGCTGTTGCAGTTAACCATATATTTAACCTGTTTATTTGCCATTACATTATCCTTATGAGTTCTGAATGTTTTGTTGTTAGTTTGAGCATTAAACTTTAACTTGTAATTTTACCTAACTCTTTTGTTTTGAACCTGGAACTTTACGGGACAGTAGTGACTCTTAGCATTCTCACTTAAAGTGTACATTATCTTTCTCTGTTCCGTAACATAAATTTGGCGACCTCATATCAGGATATTCAGGATATTATCATAAGGATATTGTTTGATATTTTGTGACTGTGATATATTCATGATGGCTACTATTTCTACACTTGATGAAGCCAAAGATTTTTTGTCAAATGTGCAAACAGTGTGTGATATAGAAAACAGAACAAAGAATGAACTTAAGATTGTTGCTCAACAATTGGGATTTGTTGTTCGCTCTCATCAGTCTAAAGATCAGATTGTTGCCATGATTAATGAAAGCTTGTTCAATGTAACTCCTCCAAATGAGCAAACGCAGATTGAATTAGCTAAGTTACAGCTAGCCCTGCAGGAGGCTCGTGTGAAGGAAGCTGAATTTCAAGCACGTGCTAAGGAGGCTGATGTTAAGGAGGCTGAGTTTCACGCACAAGTTGAACTTGCTAGGATTCAGGCAGACCATGAGTATCGCATGAAACAAGGTGGAACTGGATCATCTTGCTCTGATGATTTTGATGTGGCTAAAAATGTTAAACTTGTCCCTCCTTTTAATGAATCTGATTTAACAAAGTATTTTCAGTTGTTTGAGAGGGTAGCTACAGGTTTTAATTGGCCTAAGGAGTATTGGCCAGTACTCCTTCAAACTGTTCTCACCAGTAAAGCTCAAGTAACTTATGCATCTTTGCCTCAGGATCAATGTGATAATTATGATGTAGTTAAGAGCTTGATTCTTAAGGCCTATGAGCTTGTTCCTGAAGCCTATAGAGTAAAATTTAGGACAACTTTCAAGCAAGATAAGCAATCCCATGTTGAGTATGCAAAAATCAAAGAAGATCTGTTAGAGCAGTGGTTAAATTCTAAGAATGTGGATTCTGATTTTGACAAATTTAAGCAGATGATTTTGCTGGAGGACTTCAAAAGGTGTATTTATAAAGATGTAAGCCTATATCTTGATGAGAAAAGAATAGATAATTTGTCTGATGCTGCAGTTTTAGCTGATGAGTATGTTCTCACTCACAAGAGATATTCTAGAGAAAAAGGGAAAGCTGAGAGTAAGTACGTTGCCTCTACTCAGAGTACAGGTAACAGGAAAGAGAATAAGGATGATGTTTCTCAGGAAGTAAATACCAGCTTCACCTCTAGATTTCAGAAAAGTAAATGTACTTATTGTAGTAAGCTTGGTCATACTACGGAGAGATGTTTCAGGAGACAGCGTGATGTGAACAAAAAGGAGTCTTTAAATATTCAGTCAATTGGTCTAGTGTCCACTCTTGAGAGTTCCCAGAATTCTTTAACTTGAGTTAACTGAACCTGCTTTGAGGGTAACTTAAATTCTCATGATGGAGCTCCTCTTTTGAGCAGTAACGTGGGTGACACTCTCAAGAGTTCATGTGCTAATTTTCTGTCTGATGGTTTTGTCAGTCCTCTGGACAGTAATGACAGGAAATCAGTTAAAATATATCGTGATACAGGTGCTTGCCAATCCCTTATGCTGACCAGTGTTCTAGGCTCTAATGTTAATTCCTCTGATGAAACTGTAATCTTACAAGGTGTAGGGAATAATTACTTCTCTGTCCCTCTGTGCAGAGTGAATTTAGAGTCTGGTTTTGTTAATGGTTCTGTTATGGTTGGGTTGGTTGAGACACTTCCAATGTCAGGTGTAACTTTCTTACTTGGAAATGATATTGGTGGAAGTCAAGTGTGTCCAGCTCCTCAGTTGTCTAGCGAGCCAGCGGCTGTGTCCCAGGATTGTGATGTCCCTGATGTGTTCCCTGCATGTGCTGTCACTAGGGCTAAGTCTAAAGTTACTGGTGATTTAGAGGATGATGATGATGTTATCCTAGCTGACACTTTTCTTGCTAATTTGGACCACTCACCAGATGAGGCAGTACCCCGTAGTGTTGATAATTTGTCTCGTCAAGAGTTGGTTGAGTTGCAGGTTGCTGACCCTGAGTTGAAAGGTCTAGCTAACTCTGCTTGCAGTGAGGAAGAGTCAGCTGGTGCTTCTACTTGTTATTATGTAAAGTCAGGAGTACTTATGAGGAAGTGGAGACCCCCAACAGCATCAGCCGACTGTGAATGGGAGGTTGTACATCAAGTTGTCATCCCTCGTGTTTGTAGGCAGGATATCATTCGAGTGGCTCATGATTCCAGTTTGGCAGGACACCTTGGAGTGAGGAAGACTGTGGCACGCATTTTGAAACACTTCTACTGGCCAGGTATCTTCAGGGATGTTTCCTGGTATTGTAAGTCTTGTCACACCTGTCAAGTTGTGGGGAAGTGTAATCAGACCGAAAAGGTTGCACCTCTAGTTCCCATTCCTCCTTTTGAGGCGCCTTTCACCCGTGTGTTGGTGGATATTGTGGGCCCTCTTCCTAAGACTTCTTCAGGATTTTCTTATGTGTTGACCATGATTGATATGGCTACTCGTTATCCTGAAGCCATTCCACTTAGAAACATCTCAGCAAAGAACGTGGTTAAGGAAATGCTAGGGTTCTTCACAAAGTTTGGTCTGCCCAAGGAGGTACAGTCCGACCGGGGAAGTAATTTCATGTCAAATGTTTTCAAGCAGTCTCTGAAAGAGTTGGGCATCACCCAGATCACGTCTTCAGCTTACCATCCCCAGACCCAAGGAGCGTTGGAGAGATATCATCAAACACTCAAATCGATGCTCAAGAAATACTGTTTGGAACATCAGAAAGACTGGGATAAAGGTCTTCCATTCGTTGTGTTTGCTGCAAGAGAATCTCCAAATGAATCACTGGGCTTCTCACCTTTTGAACTACTGTTTGGCCATGAAGTAAGAGGACCCCTTAAGTTACTCAAGGAATGCTGGCTGTCGGAGGAAGATGACGTCAACCTGCTGGAGTATGTGATGAAGTTCAAAGAACGGCTGTCCACTGCTTTACAGCTGGCGAGAGAGAATTTAGGAGCTGCTCAGGAGAAGATGAAGACTTGGTATGATAAGAAGTCCAGGTTACGCCACTTTCAGCCAGGAGATCAGGTTTTGATTCTGCTACCAGTTCATGGGCAACCTCTTCAAGCCAAGTTTAGTGGTCCCTATTTCGTGGAGAAGAAACTCAGTGATGTCAGCTATGTCATCGCCACACCAGATCGTAGAAAGAGCAAGCAACTATGTCACATCAACATGCTAAAGTTATATCACAGGCGGGACGAAAATAATCCAGTCTGCACTGTAGCTGTTCCACCCGAGTCTGCAAGTGAAGCTCTCCCATGCAGTATGAGCCTGAGTGATAGTTTGGGGAAGAATCCTGATATCATGAATGATCTCCAGACTAAGCTTTCTCATCTACCACCCAAGGAAAGGCAGGAGTTTTCGGCGTTACTGCAGGAGTACCCGCAAGTGTTCCGTGCTACTCCAGGAAGAACCACTGTGTTGATGCATGATGTCGATGTTGAAGACGCAAAGCCAATTAAATTGCCTCCTTACCGTGTGAACCCAGTGAAAGTTCCTCTCATCCAGAAGGAGCTTGGCTACCTGTTGGACCACAAGATGATTGAGCCCTGTCAGAGCGAGTGGAGTTCTCCTGTCACTCTAGTCCCTAAGCCAGGTGGGTCACAGAGGTTTTGCATTGACTACAGACGTGTTAATCAGATAACCAAAACAGACACTTACCCCCTCCCTCGTGTGGAAGATTGCATAGACAAGATCGGAAAGGCTAGGTACATAAGTAAGTTTGATTTGTTAAAGGGATACTGGCAAGTACGTATGACTGAACGTGCTAGGGAGATCTTATGTTTTGTAACACTAGGAAAGGCTTTTGCATGTTCAGTAATGCCATATGGTATGAAAAATGCACCAGCCACATTTCAGAAGCTCATGAATGTTGTAACAGAGGGTTTGGCAGGGTGTGTTGTTTATATTGATGATGTATTAATCTTCAGTGACAACTGGAAAGATCACCTATGCCATGTCAGTAAATTTCTTGACCGTTTAGTTCATGCTAATCTTGTAGCTAATTTATCAAAGTGTGAGTTTGGTCAAGCTAAAGTTCAGTACCTTGGGTATGTAATTGGTGATGGACATGTTGCACCACCAGGAGCTAAGGTTCAGGTTATAAGTGATCTTCCCAGACCTAAAAGTAGGAAAGAGCTACAAAGATTTTTGGGAATGGTAGGTTATTACAGGAGATTTGTTCTTAACTTTTCTATTCTTGTATCACCACTTACAGACCTACTGAAAAAGGGAGTTAAATTTGTCTGGACCGATAACTGTGAATCCTCTTTCAACAAACTTAAAGCTATTCTATTAAGTCAGCCAGTGCTCGCTACTCCAAATTTTGCTAAGCCTTTTAAGATGGCTGTTGATGCAAGTGATACAGGAGCTGGGGCTGTTTTGCTGCAAGAGGATGATCAGGGTATTGAACACCCTGTATCTTATTACAGTAAGAAGTTCACTCCACCTCAAAAGAACTACTCCACTATTGAGAAAGAGCTTTTGGCCTTGATTTTGGGTTTACAGCAGTTTTCATTTTATTTGTGTTCTGGTTTTGACCCCATAGTCATTTATACCGATCATAACCCACTGAAATTCCTTAGTAAGTTTAAAGATAAAAATCAGAGATTGACAAGATGGAGTCTACTTCTTCAGGAGTATTCATTAGACATACAACATGTCAAGGGAAAGAAAATGTTATTGCAGATTGCTTATCTAGACTTTAGACAGATTGTTTAGAGTAATAAGAAATTTCCTTTGTAAATTTCTTTTTCTTTGTGGGGAGGTGTTACATAGCCTATGATTTCATCATCCTTTGTGTAATTTTAACGCACAGTTGCTGCATGTTTGATCACGAGCGTGTTCTGCCTCAGTCCCCCCCTTCTACCGTTATAGTAGAGTAAGTCGACATCTCTGTTATACTTTGCGGGATTGTCATCTCTTTGTCCCCATGGCTTCATTTGCGCGTCCTCATTACAAGTTGTATCAGGCTCTGCTGGCCCCTATATAATGAGCTCAGTCTCTGCATCATTGCCACTTAGATCTGCTCCTCACTTTGTTCACATCTCTGTCCTCCCCTGTACAGATATTATTATTGTGAGTGCTCAAGAAGTCTCCAACCATCTGGCAGCTGTGTGTAATTTGAGTATAACTGTTGTTGCATTTTTTCTTGTACTGTATAGCATAAGTTTAATTTGTAGGCTTAGTGAAGTTTTTGTAATTCATGTATGGATCTTTATGTCAGTCATTTTTGATAATAGTTTGTATCTGTAATAATTTATCTGGCATTCACTGAGTATTATCTGGTATCTCATTTTATCAGGGCTGACTTAGATAAATTTACTCTTGCTAACTTCGTGTTAATGGAGGCTGTTGCAGTTAACCATATATTTAACCTGTTTATTTGCCATTACATTATCCTTATGAGTTCTGAATGTTTTGTTGTTAGTTTGAGCATTAAACTTTAACTTGTAATTTTACCTAACTCTTTTGTTTTGAACCTGGAACTTTACGGGACAGTAGTGACTCTTAGCATTCTCACTTAAAGTGTACATTATCTTTCTCTGTTCCGTAACAATATAAAGGAGCATTGTGGTGTGGATGTGGATGTGATAGGAAGCGTTATGAGGAATACACTGAGGTGGTTTGGCCATGTGAAGAAGATGGAGGGTGAAAGACTGACGAAGAGAGTGTATGTGAGTGAGGTGGAGGGGGGGAGAGGGAGGGGGATGTGAGTTGGGAGCAGGGCAGTGAAATTGTGGGGGACAGGGTGACGTGGAGGCGATTTGTTTGTGGCCACCCCGAACAGGATTGAGGCGTCTGGCAATAGATAGATAGATAGACAAGGTCCAAGTATTGCCGCTATATATTGACTGCTCAAAAAACTGATATAGTTAACTTTCCAATAAGTTGTGGTACAAGTCCAGCCCTGTGTAGGACAATCTGGAGTAAATCAGTCTCCAAAATTATATTCTGGATGTAACAGACCTCCGCAATTTGTTAAAATGCTTTATTGTCAGTTTCCCACGATTGAGCTGTCAGCCGATAAATTAATCCAAGTGCGATGTTACCACATGATTTGGTTTAATCTGAATATATATACTGAGTTTGTATCATTGATGGATGGCTTTGAAAAATACCGGATGAAGATTTGTACTAACATATCTCTCCTATTGTCCCATTTTTCTCAGTACTGAAACTCCTATAGCCAGGCCAAATATATTCAACAACACGTACCTCTGTTCAGTATTAAGCCACATTTCTGTGGTGCCACATATCACAGTCATCAACAATGGTGGGAGTATTTAATTCTGTAAGGTCTCGTATTTCTCAGACTACGCACATTTACATAGAAAACTTTAACACATGCACTTCTCTGACAGTGGGAGTTTGGGGTATCTGTCCCGCTTCGTCTGATCAATGTGCGTTTTTCTCCCTGGAGAGCACACTGCATCATAAAGGAGACGGCCAAGGAGTGCAGTACCAAGTATGCTCCAGTGAGGACCATCTTTTGCATTCAAAGCCGAATGCTAGTAAAATTCGTTCCAAGTGTTTTCAAACTCCTTGCCTTCTTGCAGACAAAGAGACCTTAACCGATTATTAAGCCTGAAAGCCTTGCTGTAGAATACAACAAAACTGGAAAGAGAGAGAGAAAGAGAGAAATGGAGAAATGAATTCCCCGAGCTAGGCAACTAAGGCCATATAGCCCCGCTGGGGTTACAGGAGGGAGCTACCCCTCCCGGCAACGGTAGCCCGGCCGAGGCTCGAACTTGCGACCTCCCGATCACAAGCTCAGCGCGCTACCACTGTGCTACCGCGCCCCCCAGAGAGAGAGAGAGAGAAAAATTAGGCTTTTTCCACAAACAGGTATAATTTATAATCAGTTCTTTGTTCAGGCAGAGGACGTTATTTTCATAGCTGACTGAAATCAGCTGGACTTATCAACACGACAGAGTTATATACAACCCTCAGTCTTAAATAGGAAACTGGGCTTGAGGGTAATGTTAGCTAGAATATAATAATCCTTACTCTCGATGATGTCTTAAATTAGAATAATTTCACCTCTTTTAACTTATGGTCTTTCTTCAGCTACATAATTATAATGGTTTACCTTTGGCCATAATAAACAATGAATTAAATATATCTTCCCTGCAAATCCATTCTCAACTTTTTTCTTTCTTTTTATTCTCACCAAGGAGGTTCAGTGATGAAGCTTCTTTTCTTCTCATTTTCTAAAGGCGTATATAAAACCCCCATTTTTTAAAGGTCAACTTTCACATGTTTTATTTTTTAAAGAAATTTCTCTGGTCTTTTTAAAATGTATTTTCCCAGGATTGTTTTTCCTTTTTAAGACCGACATTCTCCGGCTTTATTTCATAGGTCAGTTTTCCAGGCTCTTTTTTTCCCAATGAGACAACAGCGACCTCGCCTGGGTGGCCGTGGGAGTCATTCAGGTTATAAGCGTAATTATCTTGCCCCTCCCCCCATCCCCTTGCGCCACCACTCCGTCCCCCCCATCCTCTCTCCACTCCCCTCTGTCATTCCCCTTCCCCCCAACACCTCATTGTTCAGCCTTTTTCCTCCTCAGTCTTCTGCCTCCTCCTCTCCTTCACGCACCCTCCCCCCCCTCTCTCTCTCTCTCACACACACACACACACACACACACACACACACACACACACACACACACACACTTCACTGTTCCAGTTTTCTCCTACTCAGTCAACAGCCGCATCATCTTCACTTTTCTCACATTCTCGCCTCTGTCCCTTCCATTCCTTCCCTTCCCTTCCTGCCCGCCACCCATTTTTCCATTTTCTTCCTCTTCATTCTTTCCTAACATCCCTTTGATAATGAATAGGTTCACGAAGGCTTATTGTAACCCCTCCAGTTCGAGAAGTCTCGCCTAGATGGAATAATATCGTCAGATGTGGCAAACAATGGCGCAGACTGTAGCACCAGCCGAGCAGGGCGGTACTTCCAAGATGGATGGAAAGCTGACGACAGGGAGAGCTGGAGCTTCCGTTTCATCAGCCCTCCAGCGAAGCTCCTGACCATCCTCCTTTGCTGAACTATTTGAGTGTTGCAGTAACAGAGAGTAGGCCAGCATGCCCTCCAGTACAAGTTTCTCTAACTCTCAGCATCACAATACATGCACGTTACACACTTCACTTCCTATTCAAAATATTGGGAAAAAAAAAAAAAAAAAAAAAAAAAAAGAGGCATGTATTAAGCCTCTGAGTCCCAGGGCGGGAGGAAGCGATCAAAGCCCTCACCATCCGCCCCTCCCAGTGACGACAAGCGAGATGCCTAGAACCACTGTCTGACTCACTTCTTCATTTTTACAACATTCGCGGCCTTTCCTCTAACTTTCTGTTGAACGCCACCTCTCCTGCTCTAAACCTCACCCTCACTTCGTCACTGAGACTCAACTAAGACGACTGAGAGCACACCCTTTTCGGTATCCTTCTAGTTTTGCAATACTTATTTCAAAGCCAAAGGTGGCAGTTGTGTGTATGTTCGCAAAGACACCTTGCTTTCGTATTTCTGACCTTGAATCTCCCGAATTCTTTACCCTCTGGCTTCGGATATTCTGTCATTCTCTGACTAAATATCTATGTGCTGGTTACTTCTCCCCTAATTCTAAAAATTCATCGACTACCTTACATCTAAGATGGAACATATCCTATCCATTTCTCCTTTATCTGAAATCTCCATTCTAAGAGATTTCAGTGCTCACTATCTCCTTTGGCTCTCCTATTCTTTCACTGATCCATCTGTGAGCAAGCCTACATCTTTTCTATCCCTAATGACCTAGAGCAACTTTTACAACATCATACCCGTATTCCTGACTGCCTTGGAGAGAGTTCCAACATACTTGCTCTCTTCCTTATAACTAATCCTTCTGTTTATGCTGTAAATCTTTCCTCTCTCTTGAGCTTATCCAGTCACAACCTTCCCAACTTAACCTGTTCTGTTGCTCCACTAAGGCCTGTGGACCCTACCAAAAAGCGACAGTTGTGGCACTTTGGAGCTACAAATGGGAGGCCCTAAGGCAGCACTTCATTGATTTTCCCTGGAATGCTTATTACTTCCATAGCCATGAACCTTCTGTGTGTGCCTCGTGCATTACGGAGGTACTTCTCTCAGGCATGGAGGCATATATTCATTTCTCATATCCTTTGACGAATGCAAAAAAAAAAAAACTTGGTTTAATCACGCTTGTTCCAATGCTGTCCACAACAAGTAGAAGCCCGACAAAAGGTATCGGTGCCTACTCATCCCTGAAACACATCAGTTTTAGGGTCCATAATTGTGCAAAGTCTGTCATTCAGTTCGCTAAAAATAATTTCATTCATACTAAATGCTCTGAACTCTCCAGGTGGAATTCTTCCTGCTCCCTCTGGCACCGTGCAAAAAAACTTTTTTACAACTTTACTTCATCATCCTTCCCTCCTCTTTTTCACTCTAATGGCTCTATAGCTTTTTTTTTTTTTTTTTTTTTTTAACTGATACAGCAGACCTCTTCGCTCAGACTTTCTTCTCCATAGACGATTTCGGTGCTGTTTCACCATCTCTTCCCAGCTCTGACTTCCTCATGGTTGACATTAGAATGTCTTCAATTGATGCATTTTCTGCCATCACTGGCCTCAATACCAACAAGGCATGTGGACCTGCTGAAGTCCCTCTTGTTGTCCTCAAGAACTGTGCTTCTGTGCTTACACCCTACCTAGGTAAATAGTTTTATCTTTGTCTGTCAGCTTGTACCTTTCCTTCCTGCTGTAAGTTTGCCCTCATTCATCCGGCCCCAAAGAAGGGTGACCATTCTCAGCCCTCAATCTATCGCTCAGTTGCTTTGACTTCCTGTATTTCAAAAGTTTTTGAGTCTATTCATAACAAAAAAAATTTAAAGCATCTTTTCCTATCACAACCTTCTTTCTGATAGTCAATATGGGTTCTGCCAGGGACACTCCACAGGCGATCTTCTCTCCTACCTTTCAGACTCCTGAAGACTTTGGCGAGACTTTGATGAAAGCTTTGCCATTACATTTGACATCTCAAAGGCTTTTGATGGAGTCTGACATACATCGTTAATTTCCATACTGCCCTCTTAAGGTTTCTATCCTTCTATCTACCTTTCTTTTTGGTCACTCTATAGCTCCTATTGTAGGTTGTCATTATTCTTCTCCTAGAACTATCAACAGTGGTGTTCTTCAAGGCTCTGTCCTATCTCCAACTCTCTTCCTTTTATTCATCAGTGACTTTCTAAGCTTTACCTCTAACTCATTCCACTCATACGCTGATGACTCCACCCTTCATATTTCCATTTACTTCTCTAAGGCTATGGTACACCTAAAGTCTGACATGGCTCATATCTCTGATCGGGGTAATAGTAATTTTGTTGTTTTTAATGCATCAAAAACTCAGTTTTACATCATTTAACCAGACAAATTCTGCAGGAGTATCCTCTAATACTTAACAATATCCAACTCAAGCCAGAATCTGTAAATATACCTGAGGTCTCATTTTCGCGGGATACACCTTGGAACGATCGTAGTACCTCCCTTGTAAAGTCTGCTTCCAAGAGATTGGGTATGCTAAGCTGACACTTTTTCTTCTTTACGCCTACGCAGTTGTTGACTTTTTACACGGGGTTTCATCACCCCTGTGTAGAGTACAACTCTCATTTGTGGGGAGGTTCCCCACATACAGCTTTTCTCAGCAAGTTGGAGTCAAAGTCTTTTTGTCATATTAACTCTCCTTCTCTTACTGGCTCCTTTCAACCCTCTGTCTCTTCGCTGCACTGTTGCATCTTTATTTCTTTTGTATCGCTACTTAAATGGTCATTGCTCCTCTGAACTGTCTGCTTGCATCCCTCCAGCACCACAGTGGGCACATAGCACCCAACTAGCAAAAAACTCTCAACCTTTATCTGTCCAACTCTCTTATGCAAGATTTAACTGTTACTCCCAGTCTTTCATATATACACTTGGTCATCTCTAAAACTGTCTCCCTCTGTCTGCATTTCCTGCTGCCTATGATCTCCAGTCTTTCAAATGCAGTGTGTCCAGGCACCTCGAGATGAAATGAATGGATCTTGAATATGGTTATCTAATTTACTGTTTTTGTTATTCCTTGGCGGGAAGAATCTTGCGGGCTCCTGGCCATTGGTTCCTTCTTTCTTTCATAAAAGATAAAGATGACATCCAAGGACTGTACAAAGGACAAGGTGAAGATTTCAGCATGGAATGGTAGGGGTGCAAATGTTGAGGCGAGAGTGAGATTGTCCAAGTGCTTGAGGATGCAAAAGTGGACATATGTGGATGGACAGAGACTAAAATATTGGAAGAGGTGAGAGTGAGGGAGTGGAAGTATGTGTTGGTTATATGTGTGGGATTAGGTGAGACTGAGAGACCGAGGGAGGGTATATGTACTGTTGTGTGCAAGAGATGGAAGCAGAATATAAAAGCGTATGTATCTGTCGGTTCAAGGATTGCATGGATAAGATTAAAAGTAGGAATGCAAGCGTGGGCCATTCTGTGCATATATGGAGCAACAAAAGACCATGCAAGTAGAGTGAACAAGTGCTTGTGGGCCTTTCGGGCCCCTCACACTTGCTCCTCTGGATGGCTCTTGCGTTCATGTGCTGTTTTAGTGTAACGTTGTCACTTGGATTTTTTGCAGCTAACCAATTGATCGTGTTATTTGCAGCTTCGGGAATCGAACCCAGTTTATTTTAGTTCTACCTGTGGGCAAAAAATTCTATGGAGATCCTATGCCGGGCTTCGGGAGCAGCGTTTTTTGGTCAAAATGTGATCACTTATTAAATTCAATCGTGATGGGACCAATTTTTTTCACATCAGCTAATTTTTTGCGTTTTTTGTGCAAATTTTGGTGTGATTTGAATGTGCAGTTTCGGATGCCCAAAATACACACACACACACACACACACACACACACACACACACACACACACACACACACACACACACGCACTCTCCTACTGCTATAGAATATTAGAAGAAGAGTTTAGGATAAATGTGGAAGTATCAATGGAGAAGCTTGAGAGGAATGAGAAAGTGTTTTTCATTTCAGATATGAATAGAAAACTCGGGAATGTGAAGTTGGTGAGTGGGATATGCCTGCAAAATTGGATGAGATGGTAGTGCTCTAGTGGACATCCGTGCAGGGAGAGGGTTGGTGATAGCCAATGATCTCTTTAGGCACACAATGATCCACAGGTACTGTATACATGGCGAATGATGAGAAGGGTGGGTGGTGAACTGAATGAGTGGAAGGCAATGATTGATTATATATGTGTGGATGAGAGAAAGAGAAGGTATGTAGTGGATATGATAGGATACAGAGGTTGGGTACGTGGACTTTGTGAGCACCACTTGGTGATGGTGAAAGTCAGGGTACAAATGCATTGGATGAATAAAGGGAGAGTAGGGTGGGAGGAAGTAGCCCGTACAAGGAGGGTAGAAAGGTTGCAAGAGGACGAGAAAAAGGGCAGAATATAAGAGAGAAGTAGAGCGACTGAGTAAATATGATTTTGAGCAGATGGATTAGGTGGAAGGTTTGTGAAAGATAGTCACAGAAGAAATATGTGCAGCATGTGAGGCGGTGTGTGGGGTAAAGAGAAAATGAAACAGCATGGAAGAAGGAAGAGGTGAGATAAGCTGTGGCGCAAAAGAAGAAAGCATATAATGAGTGGATGAGAGGCAGAGGCATACAGGATGTTCAGAGACGGATTAGAGTTATATGTAGAGAGAGAAAGAGAGAGGCGAAAAGATGAGTGAGAGAGGGTAAAAGTGGAAGGAGGGAAGGAAATGTTCTAGATGGAGATAAAAAGAGTTAGTCAGGGTGATATAAAAGGTAGTGGGGGAGTGAATCAGAATGGTAGACAGCCAGTGCAGAAGGGAGAAATGGTGAGGAGATGGAAAGGACACTTTAAGGAATTGTCAAATATACTTTTTATTAGATAGCAGAGCAGAGGAAGGAAAAACAAATGAATAAAAAAAAATAATAATCCATATACCAGATTACAAGTGTCTTCCACTCAAAAAGAATATTTAGCAGCTGGACTTAAACAGCCGTAGGTTGAGATTTGTTGGGAAACCACTCTGAGAAGCGACTTTCAAAGAGATGCATTTGGGGGAATAAAAGAATTCTGATAGGCAGAAGTTCTGCAATATGGCAGTGTGACAGTCCAGTCATGAGTGCTATCAGATGCCCGTGCAGTGAGGAGGAAGGCATGGAGAGGTGGCACAATGGATGCAATGTTGTCTGAACTTTTGACATAAATGTATAAAATAAAGCACTGGAGGCAATATTCCTTCTTACTTGAAGGAGATATAGTTCATTTGTAATAGTTAGGTTAGTGATAATTCTAACACTCTTGTTCTGAATTTTGTCTAGCTGTTTTAGTGCCAATTCTCCACGTCCATTCCACAAGGGTGAGCAATATTCCACCTGAGAGCGAACGTTACTTATAAACTATAGCTAGCTGTTCGCCAGTGAAGAAGCTACGGACTCAGTACAATAATTCAAGTTTCTTTGACGTGGGGGAGGCGGTGGCTCAATCGGTAGAGAGGTGGCTTGCGGTCCTACCGGACCCAGGTTCATATCCCCACTGGTGCAGGGAACAGGTTAAGGCAGGGGTTCTCAACCAGGGGGGAATTTCCCCCCAGGGGGGAATTTAAGTGTCTCAAGGGGGGAATTGAGGCCATAGATTGGCAAGCTCAAACTGTTGTTATATTCATCTTTTTATTGCCTCTGAACACAAAACATAATGTGCATCAGTTAGGCCCAAACTGTTTTTTTTTTTTTTTTTCAGTGTATTGTTGTTTTTAATGATAATAAAGGAATAGTGTGAGAAATAACGGAAGAGAAAATTTTCTCTCAGGTTCGTTTCAGTTGTTTCTGTGAATGAAAAAATATGTGTGTAAATGCAGTCAGCGGTGGAGGAGGTTTGTTTTCTTTCATGTCTATTTCCTGTGTGTTCGTCCTGTCAGCTTGTTTTGTTTGCCTAAGTTGGGGAAACGGCGAAGGAACTATCAAAACCTCTCAAATCAAGGGGAATTTCATCTCGACTAAAAAAAAAATGCAATTATTTTTACGTATTTTATAAACTGAAACCCTGAGAATGAGAGAGAGAGAGAGAGTCGTCATATTCCTGTACCGTCAGGTTTTCGATTTGGACGTGTACAAACTAGTGACGCTGTTGGCCCTCAGGCCTCGGTAGATTCTGTCACTCACTCTCAGTTCAAGTCCGCCTTACAGTTGCAAACAGGTCTGTACCGTACTGTGGTCGTTCTGAGAAAGCTTAAAACTCCACTACAAAATAATCCATGTAAATACATATGTACTAAATATGGAAATATTAAAGCAGATTTTCATTATTTTATGCGCATTATTCAGGTAAGCACCTTATGAGTAAGAGTCTTGGAAGGGGGGGAATGACATTCCGCCACATGGTGGAAGGGGTGAATGGGGCAAAAAAGGTTGAGAATCAGTGGTTTAAGAATTTGAATTTCATTACGGCAGAGTTTACCAATCTAACAGAAGACCCGCCGACATGTCATAAAAATACCCCCGCTAATACCAATACACCAGTCTTCTATGAGACAGCCCTAGCATGTATTCAATATGGACGGTGGGTGTTAGCGCCGATGTGGTGACATGGAGAGGTGTACGATATGTAGGAGGACTACTGGGCCTTGAGAGCAGGCTGAGAAGCCTATGCCCAGAGTCGAGCACATTAAAAAAAAAAAAAAAAGTGATCTAACATGAGAGGTCGAGTTGTGGGTACTGTTACAGGTAAGTGAAACACTGAGAATTTTAAGACTTTTAGAGATAGGAATACCAGTAGCATTGAAGGTAATATATGAAACTGTTTATTCGTAATCTGTATATCTTTGTTTGTAATAGCATTAAAGGGGACAGTGTTATTATGTCTCCATACAGTGATCTTTGATAAGTCTTGATTTATGGGGATTGCTGTACTGAGTATGAGTTAGAGATATTGAACTTTGTGAACGGGTGTACAAGTGTGAATGAAATATGAAGTGTTAAGCTATCGGCATTTGAATGGATGGATTATGGGTGAAAGATAAGAAATAATTAACAGGAATTAGGAATAGGGTTGGAACAAGAACTGATCCTTGTAACACTCCCGCATAAAATGAGTGGAAATTGGAATATACATCATCTACTTTAGCTCTTATCTTTCTGTCGATGAGATACGAGGAAATCAGAGGAACAATAGACGTTAGGTCATAGCAAGGGAGTCTGGATAGCAGGGAACGGTGCCAAACTCTGTCAAAAGCTTTAGAAATATCAAGGGCTACTGCATGAGTTTCTCCATGTTAGTCAATTGACTGATGGATGGTATGAGTCATGAGACTGAGCATATCAATAGTGGATCTTTCGTGGTGAAAACCATACTGTCAATCACAAATTCAGTTGTCAGATTCAAGTTGTTTAACCATGTGCTTATTATTGCAATCTTTAAAAGTTTACCGAGCAAAGACGTGATAGCTACTGGTCCGTAATCAGAGAGGTTAGGGGACTTTCCATTCCTTTGAAATGGATGGATACTGGCTTCTTTCCAATAATCAGGGAATGAAGAGGTACGTATGCAGAGTCTGCATAATTTACCTAGAAGAGGAGCATATTCAGGGGTACAGTTTTTCAAAACAATTGGTGGAATTCCATCTGGACCTGCAGCTTTGTTAGTTCGTAGTTTGTCTAGGATGGATTTTACATAACTAATAAGTGTCTTTAGTGAAGTAGTTTCTGGAGTGTCAAGTTCTAGTACAGGGACGTTCTGGCTGACTTCCTATAAAGTAGAATTACTGGTAAATATAATGGTAAGGCTATTCACTCTACCACATGGGTCAGTTGTAATTTTACCATCAGAAGATTTTAGTGGGGAATGGGTGTTGAAAGAATTGAGAGTTGACCAGAATATGCTGTTGTCATTAGGACTGTTTAATAATTTAGTTGTTTGGTTGTGAAGAAAGTTTGATTTAGTGACATTTATTGGTTATTGCTTCTTTTCCATGGTTTCAAGCAATTTTAAATTGACTGCAATTCATGTTTTTTTTTTTTTTTTGTATTAAGAAAGAGTTATATTCCAATAAATTCTGGGTTGTTGCTCTGGCACATTTGCTATCAAACCATTTTGGGAAGTCTTGTCTTTCAGTGAAATGTTGACTTGGAATGAACAATTCCATACCAGCCTGTACTAAGTAATGTGAGATTGGGTAGAATTGACGTCACCGGAGAAGAAAGACTGCCATACAATATCAGCAAGATAATTTCTAAAACCATCCCAGTCTGTCCTGGATTATTTGTCAGGAATAGATCCAAGAGACAGGCATTACCGTCAGGAAATCTGGTATTCTGGTTGGCTGCTTTCCCAACTGCGTGAGATTAAGTGATTGCGCAAACAGCTCGCATTCTAGACCAGTATCATCAGTCCTGGCAGAATGCAATTACCATTGTGCATCATGAACGTTAAAATCACCCAAAACGGCAATTTCAGTGGTAAGGGTGAGGTTAAGATTACCCATATATGTGGTTATGGAGTCAAATATGCTGTAGAGAATGAAGGTATTGGAAGTATATGTGGCTGGGAAATGGCTGGGAGAAGGAGGGAAATGAGAAAGGAGGAAGAGATTGGTAGAGTGAAAGTAGTGGAAGCTACGAAAGAATTCAAAATTAGGAAAAAAACAAAAACAGGAAGTGATGGAGTGTGTAGTGAAATGCTGAAGCATGGAAGAGAGAGAGTAGTGGAATGGATATGCAAGATGTGCAGATTGGCCTGGGAGGAAGGTAGAACTCCAGAGGATTGGAAGTCTGGTATGGTTATTCCCCTATAAAAAGGAAAAGGGGAAAAAAGTTTGGTAATCAGAGGAGCATTTGTTTTCTTAGTGTAATACGAAAAGTATATGGTAGGATACTCCTTGACAAAGTTAGGGAAATAACAAAGGAATTAGTTGAAGAACAGGAAGGTTTTAGGAAGGGACGAAGTTGTGTAGATTAAATATTCATCCCACGGTTTTTAGTGGAAAGTCTCAGGACAAAAATCCGTTGTGTGTGACCCTCATGGATTTGGAGAAGGTATATGAAAGACTAGATAGACAAGAAGTGTGGAAAATACTAGGAATATATAGAGTAAACGGGAAGCTGTTGAATGCCACAAAGAGTATGTATGAGGGCATTAAGGCTGTAGTGCATGTGGATGGTGAACTGATTGAATTTTTCAATATGAACGTTGAGTTGAAACAGGGATGTGTCATATCTCCATTGTTGTTCAATCTGTATATGGAAGGAGTTATTGAAGAAATACAAGGTACTATGGTGGATGCTGGGGTGGTGGTAATAGGAAAGGGTAGCATTTGGAGTATTCCTGTTCTGTTGTTTGCAGATGATACTGTATTGTTAAGTGAAGACAAAGTGGAACTGCAAGGCTTTGCAAATGTGTTTGGATGACTGTGTAAGAAACGGAATTTAAAGGTAAAAGCAGGAAAAGTAAAGTTGTGGCCTTCGGAAAAATTGAAGTCACTGAATGTACAGTGAGGTCAGATGATTAGGAAATGGATAATGTGAGTGTATTTAAGTACATGGGTAGTGTGATAAGTGAGGATGGAAGTTTAGAGTATGAAGTGCTTGAAGGGTCACAACAAGGAAAGAAGGCTGCAGGTTCTTTGAAAGGAGTGATAAGAAATAGGGAGGTGAGTGTGGAAGTAACAAAGTCGCTGCAAGATAGTATTGCGGTAACAACTCTAATGTATGGGAGCGAAGCTTGGACGTTTTTAGAAGGACACAAGTCAAGAATGTGACCAGTAGGATTAAGTTATTTGAGAGGAGCATGTGGAGTGACATGGAGAGACAGACTGCCAAAGAGGAAGTGAAAGAGCATTGTGGTGTGAATGTGGTTGTTATAAAATGTGTTACAGGAAATACATTTAGGTGCTTTTGCCATGTGGAGAGAATAGAGAGCGAGAGACTAACGAGGAGAGTGTATGTGAGTGAGTCGGAGGGGGAAAAGGAAGGGCGAGACTGAGGAAAAGATAGAAGAATGGAGTGGGCAGGTATATGAGAGAGGGGGTTGTGAACTGGGGATAAGGCGGCGAAATGGCGGGCTACCTGGCAACAAGGAGGGTATTTGTTTGTGGCCATCCTTACGGGATTAACTTAAGTTCTAACAGGATCGATCGATCCTTTTTCAGGATTTCGCTAGATGCCGAATGTAATCGATAGAGGAGCCTTTGTATTAAACTGCGGACACTAGGCTTCGGCCTGATTGTGACATATATCGATCCAAACCAATGAGAACTAGCCCAACTCCTGAGTAGGGAGGGGGTAGGATCCTGACCTCTACTCATGGTGGGGGGGTGAGTCCCCCACTGCCCTCTCACCATCTTCCTCTACTCCAATACCTTTGTTCCCTCTCCCCTTCCCTCGCCTCTGACCACCTCCTGCTCCCTTCCTCTCCATCCCCCACCATCCTCCATTACGTCCCCGTTGTTTCCCTCGTTTTCCCCCTCCCTGTCTCCCTAGGGAGGGTTATATCCCCCCCTACTCACCCTCCACACCCCTGTACTCCCTCTCTGCCTCTCCTCTTTGTCTTGTGGTGTCTGTTTCCCACCTCTATACTCCCATACCACCCATCCAGGCTTCTCCCCATCCCACCCCAACCCCCCAACCCCCGTATTATGCCAGCCACTTACTTCTCCCCCCCCCCCCGCCTAGAGTATTACACGTCATTGTTACTATTCATGTCGCATGTTTTCATTCAATGCCAAATTATTGTTTGTGTATTTGCATACACCAATGCACGAACCATAGAATGTATGTTTTTTCATGTATTATTATTTTGACAGCTACACAGCTATGAGGGAAGGTGATGGGGAAAGGGAAGGTGGGGAGGGGAGAAGTGTTGGGGGGAAGGATGTTGGGAGTGAATGAGGAACACCGACATAATTATTTTGTATGCTATTGTTTGAAAAAAAAAAAATGAGTTGGAAAATTAAGGGGGGTAGGGGAGAAGGGGGGGTAGCTCTAGCTTTATTTTCCCCTTGAAAATCTTAACAGTTCCTTGAATTGACAGCTCTGAGGGGAGGGGAGGGGGGAAGGGGTGAGGGGAGAGGGAGCCGGAGTGTGTGAGCACCAGCAAGAAAATGATTTTGCATGCTTTTGCTCATTTTTTTTTTTATTTGGACAGCTATACAACTATGACGGAAGGGGACGGGGAGAGGGAATATGGGGAGAGGAAATGTGGTGGGCGGGGAAGGGTGTTGGGAGTGAGTGAGGAACATGGACATAATTATTGTGCATGCCATTGTTTGAAAAAAAAAATTGAGCTGGAAACTTCTGAAGGAAGGGGGGTAGGGGGAGGGGGTAGGAGGGAGAGGAGTAAAAGAGGGGGGGTGATGGGAGTGGGCGAGGAAGGTCATGGGAGGGGTGGAATGAGGGAGAAATGGGGTGGGGGCGCATAGAAAAAAGGAGTCGCCCCGCCTGGAAGGGTAACTTTTTCAACTTTGATGGGCTATAACTCATGAACCAGTTGGTCTAGAATGCTATGGTTTGCGACAGAAGGTGTGTAAATTCAAGGTCTAAACTTTGGGTATAAAGCTTTTTACTTCTGTAAGAGCCGAAAAATCGGCTCCATATACAGGTTTTCAGGGAAGTTCAGTCAATCGAACTGCGTATCCTAGGGGATAAGGCATCTGGCTATAAGTAGATAGATAGAGCGTTTAATACAAACATTAACCCTTTCATTCATGGTAAGTTTCAACAAGTTTTCTGTTCCATGACACATCGGGTTTCTCCCCTCCCCCTCGCCCATCGCACACTCCAAAAAAGTGTATTCTCGGCTTATTTTTGTCACCCAAACATATTAATTTTGCCACAAAACCTACATATTACTATTTGTCGATGTTTGTTCTACACGATAAGCAAAAAACAAAAATACTTACACACACACAAGAAAAACACACTATATGTAACCTACATTAGGGCAGTGTGAATAAATATTCGGGAACATTCATCTCACTTCCCAACAACATAGCTTGAATATTTACTGACCTATCTCTTCATGTTATACCATCATTTGAAAGAGAATTTTATTAGCCGTCGAATGGTCAAGTTGGTACTTTGATAAGAGGTATGGATTTTGAGTAACAAGAAAAAAAGTTAAACCTTTTACCGACAGACGACACAGTTTTTTTTCGGGAGCTCTAGCAAAAAACTTTTCTTGGCAGTGTTATTTTTTTATTTCATCATCTAATGCAGAATTTCATGGGCTTTCACATAATATAATCAGAGTTTTCCTATGCCTCACAGTTTTTGAGAAAAATGCAAAAATCTACGGTGTACCTACCCGCACAATGAACTGCCGTCAGCTGCCATCACTTACATTATTTTCCCATAGTGCACAAACATTTTTATGCTTGCTAGGTATAGTTTTTTTTGGTTATATGCCAATTACTATTGTAAATTTACATCTGGTTTTCTTTATAGTCCTCTCAGAAGTCACACATGAACACTACATGTTTTGCTAGCAACTGAAACTGAAGCTGTACTTATTTCCCTGCCATTTGTGTTTATGTAAATAACAATATATATCTTTTTGCAAATATACTGATATAAAGATAGGAAAATAAATAAATAAAATAAATAAATCACTTACTCCAGTTCCTGCAGGACCAGATGCATTTGGAGGTGAGGAGTTTTGTACACTTGACCTTCGATTTCCTGGGCCAAAAGGGGGGAGACCAGTCCAGAAACCCCAAAAGTCTGGGAATCGCAAAAGTCCGGCCCCACATACTATTCCCCAGACTATTACCATACTTTGTCTGAATTCTCCAATATTGTCCGGCATTTATTTCGATATTCTAGAGCATTTCTGGAATGTAGGCTCCGTATATCAGCATAACTAACATACACAGTACATAAAGTAATAATACTGACACAATAACAATAATAATAACGGACACAATAGTGGTATTTTGCTAGCTACAACCCTAAGAATGGTTGTTTAGACAGTTGTTGGCGAGAATGTAGAGGGTATGATAGAAGATCAGAAAGCTGAGGAAAAAGAGGAAAATGAACAAGGAATGGAACACCACAAGGTGAGCCAACCACTCATCAGCTGTCTGAGATGCAAACGCACAATCATTGAATGTGATCTCGATCTTGGACAGAATCGGCAATTTTAATTGGAAAATACTTTGATCTTTATCACCATACTGGTTTGCACACCAAATTCTTTGAAGTTCAGTCAAAACTTTGTGCTTAGTTTAATGATTAATAGAAATCAGGATTCAGAGTGAGAATTTCTTAAAGTTAGCAGAAGTGTTTTGCCTGAAGACTAACAACTCGCCTTGACAGACTTTTGTATAAATATCGACTGACAATGCAGATACATATTTTGTACTCAAAATAAATATTCGTGCAAAACAGAAATCTGTCAAGGCGCGCTGATGATCTGAAGGGGAATTATCTGCTAACATTGGCCAACTACTTACCAGCTGACCGAGTTACAAATTACGCAATCACCGAATGTGATCTCGATCTTGGACCAAATCGGCAATTTCAATTTGAAAATACTTTCATCTTTACCACCATAAAGGTTTGCACACCTATTTATATGAAATTCACTAAAAAATTTGGGCTTAATTTGATTATTAATAGAAAATCAGGATTCAGAGTAACAGTTTTCTAAAGTTAGCAGAAGTATTTTACCTCTAGCCTAAAAACTCGCCTTGACGGACTTTTTTGTATAAATATCGATTTACAGTGCAGATACATTTTTTTGTACTCAAAATATTTATGCCAAATAGAAGTCTGTCAAGGTGTGCTGATGATCTGAAGGTGAAATATCTGCTAACATTGGAGCATTTTTGCGCTAAAACCTAATTTTTTAATTACGTTATATTAAGTACAAGTTTCTTAGTGGATTTCAGATAATTAGCTGTGTATGATGAGGTGAAAGAGAGAGAGATTGTCCATGTGCTTGAGGGTGTGCGAAAGTGGATGTATGTGGAATAACTGAAACAAAATGGAGAGGAGAAAGTGTGAGAGAATGGGAGTACGGATGGGGTATGTGTGCAGGAGTAGGTGAGAATGAGAGGGCAAAGGAAGGAGTATATATAATTGTGAGTAAAAGATGGAAGAAGAGCATAAGACAGTATGGATCAGTTGGGTCAAGGATTGTGTGGGTAAAGTTGAAAGTTGGAATACAAATGTGGGCGATTGTGTGTGTGTATGCCCAACGCATGATCGTGCTAGAAGAGTGAGAGAAGAGTTCTGGACAAATGTAGAAGTGTGAATGGAAAAGTTTGGAAGGAATGAGAGAGAGTTTTTGATTGGTGATATGAATGGTAAAGTTGGGAATGTGAAGGTGGATGGAATAGTTGGTGAGTGGGGTGTGCCTGCTGAGATAGATGAGAATGGCAGTGCATTAGTGGACATTTGTGCTGGGAGGGGGTTGGTGATAGCCAATACCCTCTTCAGGCATAAAATGATCCACAGGTATACATGGCGAGTGATGAGAAGGGTGGGTGGTGAACTGAATGAAAGGAAGGCAATGATTGATTATGTGTGTGTGGATGAAAGGATGCAAAGATGTGTAATGGATGCAAGAGTTTATAGAGGTTGGGGGAATGGACTTTCTGACCACTACTTGGTGGTGGCCAGAAGTAGAATTCAAGAAAGATGGAGGAACAGAAGAAGGGAAAGACGAGAGGAAGGAGTAGTTGCAAGGAGAGTGGAAAGGTTATAAGAGGATGAGAAAAAGGCAGAGTATAAGAGAGAAGTGGAGGAACGATTAGGCAAATATGAATTGAAGCAGATGGGAGACGTGGAAGGTGTATGTAGGATATTTACAGAAGAAATATGTGCAGCGTGTGATGTGGTGTGTGGAAGGAAGAGAAGACGGAGGGGGGTGCAAGGAACGGCGTGGTGGACTGAAGAGGTGAGACAGGCTGTGGCACAAAAGAAGAAAGCATACAATGAATGGATGAGAAATAGGGGCGTGGAAGAAGTTGAGAGGCTGAAGAGAGAGTTATATGTAGAAAGAAAGAGAGAGGTGAAAAGATTAGTAAGAGAGAGTAAGAAGAGAGTGGATGAGGAATTTGGAAGGAATTTGAGTGCAAAGTGGTGGGACTGTAAGAAAATGTTCTGGAAAGAGGTGAAAAGAGTAAGACAGGGTGGAAATGAAATTAGCAGGGGAGTGAAAGATAAAAATGATAGAGTGCTAGTGGAGAAGGGAGAAAAAGTGAGCAGATGGAGAGAACACTTTAAGGAATTGTTGAACATAGAGGATGGAAGTAATGCGAGTATAAGTGGCTGGGGAATGGCTGGGAGAAGGAGGGAGGTGAGAAGACAGGAAGAAATCAGTAGGATAGAAGTTGTGGAAGCAATGAAGAAAGTTAAATCGGGGAAAGCCCCAGGAATTGATGGAGTGTGTGGTGAAATGCTGAAGCATGGGGGAGAGATAGTAGTAGAATGGATGTGGAAGATGTGCAGATTAGCCTGGGAGGAAGGTAGAGTCCCGGAGGATTGGAAGTCAGGTATAATTATTCCCTTGTACAAAGGAAAAGGAGAAAAAGAAGTGTGTGGTAATCATAGGGGCATTTGTCTTCTTAGTATAACAGGAAAAGTGTATGATAGGATACTTATTGACAGAGTTAGAGAAAGAACAGGGAAATTAGTTGAAGAAAAACAGGGAGGCTTTAGGAAGGGAAGAGGTTGTGTAGATCAGATATTCATTCTTAGATCTTTAGTGGAAAAGTTTCTAGAGAAGGGAAACAAGTTGTATGTGGCTTTCATGGATTTAGAGAAAGCATATGACAGGGTGGATAGACAAGGATTGTGGAAAGTGTTAAGAATATATGGAGTAGATGGGAAGTTGTTGAATGCTGTGAAGAGTAAGTACGATGGTGCGAAGGCTGCAGTGCGTGTGGATGGTGAACTGAGTGAATTTTTCTCTTTGAAAGTTGGGTTGAAACAGGGATGTGTCATGTCTCCATGGTTGTTCAATCTGTACATGGATGGGGTAATAAAAGATGTACAAGGTAGGGTAGTGGATGTTGGAGTGGCCCTGGTGAGAGAGGATGGTGTTTGGAAACTCCCTGTACTGTTCTTTGCAGATGATACTGTGTTGTTGAGTGAAGACGAAGGGGAGCTGGAAGGCTTGATGGATGGGTTTGGGAGAGTGTGTAAGAAACAGAATCTAAAGGTGAATGTAGGGAAGAGTAAAGTGATTGTCTTTGAGAGAGGTGAAGGCAGTGAATGTACAGTGAGGTTGGATGGTGAGGAATTGGAAAATGTGAGTACATTTAAGTACTTGGGTAGTGTGATGAGTAAGGATGGAGGTTTGGAGGGTGAAGTGCTTGAAAGGGTACAGCAGGGAAGAAAGGTTGCTGGTTCTTTGAAAGCAGTGATAAGAAACAGGGAAGTGAGCATGAAAGTGAAAAAGTTACTACATGACAGTATTGTGATACCAACTCTAACGTACGGAAGTGAAGCTTGGACGTTGTTGGAAGGACACAAGTCAAGAGTGAGAGCAGTGGAAATGAGTTATTTAAGAGGAACCTGTGGAGTCACATGGAGAGACAGGCTGACAAATGAGGATATAAAGGAGCGTTGTGGTGTGGATGTGGATGTGATAGGAAGCGTTATGAGGAACACACTGAGGTGGTTTGGCCATGTGGAGAGGATGAAGGGTAAAAGACTGACGAAGAGAGTGTATGTGAGTGAGGTGGAGGGGGGAAGAGGGAGGGGAAGGCCGAGGATGAGATGGAGGGATGGGGTGGAGAAGTATATGAGAGAGGGGTGTGTGAGTTGGGAGCAGGGCAGTGAAATGGCTGGGAACAGGGCGACTTGGAGACGATTTGATTGTGGCCACCCTAAACGGGATTGAGGGGTCTGGCAATAGATAGATAGATAGCTGTGTATGAGCCACTGTGGCGATATATATATATATATATATATATATATATATATATATATATATATATATATATATATATATATATGGAGATTTCAGATAAAGGAGAAATGGATAGAATGTGTTCCATCGTAGAAGTAAGATTGTCGAAGAATTTTTGATAGTCAGTAGAATTAGGGGATTAGTAAACAGCACAGATATATTTAGTCAGAGAATGACAGGAAAGCCGAAGCCAGAGTGTAGAGAATTCAGAAGAATCGAGTTCAGGAACACGAGAGCAAGATAAGTCGTTGCGTATATATACACAACAGCCACCTTTGACTTTGAAATGAGTATAGAGAAAGTAGGAGGATATAGAGAAGGGTTTGTTGTCAGTTGCCTCAGACAGCTGAGTGTCAGTTAGAAAAAGAAGGTGAGGTTTAGAGGAGGAGAGGTGGTGGTCAACAGAGCGAAAGTTAGGGGAAAGGCCGCGAATGTTGCAGAAATGAAGAAGAAGAGAGTCAGACAGTGGTTCCAGGCACCTCGAGTCGTCACCGGGAGAGGGGCGGATGGTGGGGACATTTATGGTCCCCCCCCCCGGGGACTCCGAGGCTTGGTGATGAGACGCCATAATTTTTTGAATTTTGAAAAAGGAAGTGTAGTGTGTAGTGTGCATGTAGTTTGGTGTAGATAGAGAAATTTGTACTGGAGAGCATGCTGGCCTACTCTCTGTGTAACTGAGACACTGAAAAAGTTCAGCAAAGGGGGATGGTTAGGAACTAATCCTGAGGGCTGATGAAACGGGAGCTCCAGCACTCCCTGTCATCAGCTTTCCATCCACCTCGGGAGTACTGCCCTACTCGACTGGTGCTACAGTCTACTCCTCTGTGCAACAGGTCAGCTCTGGAACTGTCTCCCGTTGTCTGTATTTCCTGCTGCCTATGATCTCCAGTCTTTCAAACGCAGTGTGTCCAGGCATCTCAAAATGATCGGATCTTGAATTTGGCTCTCTATTGTATTTTGTTTTTCTCTTGGAGGGAACTGCTACTGCGGGCTCATGGCCTTTGGTTCCTTCTTCTTCGCATATATATATATATATTCCTTCTTCTTCGCATATATATATATATATATATATATTTCCAGTGATAAGTGCCGATACGGATTTTAGTCACACTGAGCCAGGTGAGCTAAGTGGGTAGGAATGGATCCCTTTGACTTTGTCCATAAGAAAAATATTTTTTTATTACTTATGAATTTTATTGTGTCCAAGCCTTCCTTAAATTTTACTGTGTTATGCAATAAACTATTTATAGTGGCATTTGAGAAATGTAAGAGGCAAATGGGATATTGCCACGAGTTAGATGGAACTGGTGGGGTGAACCAGGTTGGCGGCCAAGATGTGTTTCATGTATGAAAATATCTTGTGTGTTATGAATGGCCTTTATTGAGTCAAAACCTTGCTAAAATTATACTGTGTTGTGCAGCAGACTGCTTATGGTGTTATATGAGAATATAATGGCCGGATTTGTGAGAATGCTTGACTTCTATGGGCATTTGTCCGGCATTTGATAATATTGTCCGTTCTCACCCAGTGTCCGGGAAATCCGAAAACCTGGAAATAGGGGTACAGGATATGAAGGGTCGAGTGTGCTGTGTGTGTGTGTGTGTGTGTGTGTGTGTGTGTGTGTGTGTGTGTGTGTGTAATTCACCGGGTCGGTCAGGATCACTTGATGGTCGTGATCGTCAGCTTTTACCCTCATGGAAGGGAGCTGAGAACTCATATACTCTGATCTAAGGGCAAGGCTGTGAACCTCACGCATGCACACACCCATTCCTTTGATCAAGGGGGACAGTAACCACCCACTTCCTCAGAGAAACTTTTCGTATCCTGAGTGAGGCACGAACTCCCATCTACCAGATGGCAAGTGAGAATGTTACCACTGAGCCAATGTGTGTGTGTGTGTGTGTGTGTGTGTGTGTGTGTGTGTGTCCACTCCACTAGTGATGATATCGGTCGGCATAGTACCACTTGAAACAATCACCCATGCAAAGCAGTACATCACATTAAGGACACATGTTTCTCGTGTCCTTCCTCACCCCCAGCCAGAAGCACAGGGTACACCTGAGCCTCTTCCTGTTGGGGATCCTCACCCAGTGGTGGCCCAGAGTGTGGTCCAACCTGACATCGTCATCAATCATATGGAGACACTTGACTAGTTACCCTGGTGCTCCCTGGTCCTGTTGTGCAGGAGGGGCAGCTGCAGGCCCAGGCATGGGTTCTCCCGATGACCAGCAACTGGAGGTGGTGGCAGTGCTGGCACTCATGGTGGTCCTCCTGCAGGTGGTGGCAGTGCTGGCACTCATGGTGGTCCTCCTGCAGGTGGTGCTGGTGCCAGTGCCTACTGGGTGCCAGGTCTTGGTGATGCTGGCTATCGGGTTGGAAGGTCTGGGGCATGGTGGATTACATGTCCAGACGCGGGCCAATCCTCTTCATGGAAATGCAGATCATAGATGATCTGCTCCACAAATTCATGGAGAGTTACTGTCCTGCATCTGTACTTCTTGTACAAGGAGAACGCATCGAAGAGTGCCATGTGGACGAAGTAGGTGATCTTCTTTGTCCACTTGACAGTTCGCCGTTCGATGGGGTAATAATGGATCATCTGGTCAAAATGATCCACCCCATTCATGTACCTGCTGCAGTCCTCCACAACGACGAGCTTGTTGACAATCTTCTCCACATAGGTTGTCCTCCCGTTAAGACTCCGCAGCTTCCCTCGATCCCATGGTGTTGGTACTGTGGAAAGTCGTGACCATGTTGATGATGTGCTTGTCCTTCCACAGCATCACCAGCACATTGTCTTTGTGCTTGTACACCACACCCCCCCTCAGGCAGGCTCTTAACCCTGGCGATGGCCTGCAGTTGACGTGGTGCTCCTCAAGGCAGCCATAGGGTCCCACACACATAGATGCCTGCAGTGAAGAGTCCTTCACACAGGGCTAAAGAATTGTAGTAGTTGTCCATGAATAGCTTGTAGCCCTGGTCCTTCAGCAGTTCCACAAGGTCCCACACGATGCTTTTGAGGGTCTGCTGCAGCCCTGTGTAGACCTTGAGGTTCCAGATGTAGCCCAAGGACAACTTAGCCAACATGTAAAGCTTGATGGAGTACTTGGTGGGCTTCTGGAGGTTGTAGACACCCTCATCAAGGCTGAGTTGCTCCTTGGGTTGGTAGGTGGTCTTGATCCGATGAAGGAGGGACTCCATGACCGTGCAGACTTGGATGAGCCGATCTTGGTCGTCCTGGGGTATGGCGAATGGGTTGAAGGCATGGAATTGCTAGTGGATGGCAATGAAGCACCTTCCACTCATTGTTCGCCAGAACCTTGGGTAGTCGTGCAGGTTGGTGCTCCTTCAGTAGTGCCTGATGGTCGGCATGTGCACAACCCCCATGAACAGGTATAACCCCAGGAACCTGACCATCTCCTCTTCATTGCAGGAGAACCAGGCATCCAACTGAGTCCCCAGGAATGTGGCATACTGGTTGTTCTCCACGGTGAGATAGGACAACAACTTGTGAGTGAAGAAGACCTGGAAGAACTGCAGCGGAGTTGATGAGATATCCACCTTGATTTCTGGGAAGCCAGTGAACGGACTGTTGTTCGGTGTGAATGGGCCACTGCTCCAACTGGAATCATCTTCGGTGGCAGCAGCAGTGGGTCAGCCTTCAGACACCCTTTGGCCTGCCCTCTGACAGCTTGACTGTCCCCAGTGGCCTGGCAGCAGACCACGGTGCCTTCGTCTAGGAGGGGATGGCTCAGACGAGGACAAGGACGAGAAAGAGGACTCTGGGGACACCATTCTCTTCGGCCTGGCCGGTGAGGATGTCACCGTAGTGTCCTGCACAGCAGATGCGGGTGGAGGGGCCAGCAACACATAGGATGGCCCAGGTTCCAGTGACACTGGCTCGGCCAAGGGGGCAGAGGTGTCTGGAGATGGAGAGGGGACGAAGACAGTGCTGGGATTGGCAGGTCCTAGAGGTGACAATTGCTCCACAGTCGGTCCCGCTGCTGATAGTGGTGTTTGCCCCCTCATTGGAAGATGCTGGGATAGCTCCACTGGAGGGCCGGAAAGCAAGATCTCAATCTACTCCTACACCCCAGATCTGTTGCTATCGCTTTCACTCTCCATCTCAACCTTGTGAGGAGCTTCTTCCACTGCTCTGGTGCCAACCCCCGCTGCATGTTTCATATGTGTTTTGTAGCAAGCCAACTGGAGAACAATTTTGCTGAGCTAAGGTTGTGTCCTGAAATAAAGCAGTCAATATATTTTATTCACTGCCAGCCAAGAACTTGGGTCGACACTAGCACAATCCAAAGGATTCATGATATACGTGTATGTCTTTCAAACACATCGTCTCCTAGACCTGAGTTAGTACACAGGTAGTGAACACCTACGTGACTTACGGAACACGTACATGTACTGTTATATGAAATTATATTGTTTTTCTCATAAATTGATAGAGTTGGTTATGTCTTATGTGAAAAAAACACATAAACAGTGCACCGCATGCTCGTAATAAAAATATTGTCTGCTAGACCTGAGTTAGCGCATGGTAGTGAACACCGACGTGACTTACGGAACACTTGCATGTCCTTTTGTATGAAAGTACGTTGTTTTTCTCATAAATTGATAGATTTGGTTATGTCTCATGTGAAAAAATCATGTAAATAGTGCACCGTGTGCTCGTAATAAAAATATCGTCTGCTAGACCATAGTCAGTGCACATGCAGCAAACATCTACGTGACCTACAGAACACGTGCATGTAGTGTTGTGTGAAAGTATATTGTTTTTATCATAAATTGATAATTTGGTTATGTCTCATGTGAAAAAAACATGTAAACAGTGCACCGCATGCTCGTAAAAAATTCTCATGTGCAAGACAGGTAGCGCTACCTTTGCATTAACTGCAGTCTAGCAGACGATATTATTATTAAGAGCACGTGGTGCACTGTTTACGTTTTTTTTTTTTTCACATGAGGTATAACCAAATCTATCAATTTATGAGAAAAACAATATACTTTTACACAACAGTACACACATACACATGTTCTGTAGGTCATGTAGGTGTTCACTACTTGTGTGCTAACTGAGGTCTAGCAGATGATATTTTATAATGAGCATGTGGTGCATTGTTTCTTTTTCTTTTTTTCAGGTTGGTCATAACCAAATCTATCAATTTATGAGTAAACCAATATACAGTACTTTCACACAACAGTACATGCACATGTTCTGTAGGTCATGTATGTGTTTGCTACATGTGTGCTAACTCAGGTCTAGCAGATGATATTTATATTACGACATTGTACTTTTTGAGTTTTTATTTCACATTAGACATAATCAAATCTATCAGTTTATGAGAAATACATTATATTTCACCACTACAGTACATGACGTGCTTTGTAGGTCACATGTGCAATACCTCAGGTATCGCAGCCAATATTTTCTGATGAGCATGGTGCACTTTTTATGTTGTTTATTTCACAAGAGACATAACCCAATTTATCAATATATGAGATACATATTATATTTTCTACACTATGGTATATGAACGTGCTCTGTAAGTCACATGTGCACTACCTCATGTCTTGCAGATGATAATTTGTTACGAACACTCAGTGCACTGTTTTTGTTATTTCGCACAAGCATGCGATATAAATATATATATATCACTATAATGTTCATAATTATTTATTTCACACAACAAACATATGGAATAAATATAACAATAATAATGAATATCCTTAAAACTCCTCTATTTAACTCTCTTCATAACAATGGCATGCTGTGGCTGTAGGGCATATGTGACACATGACCTAGCCGATATTTTGTTACGTACGTTTGTTACACTGTAATCCTATTTTTTTCACTGTAACACTATCCCAGATATATCACTATAAAACAATTATTTCATCAACACGTCGGCAATTATTCCGTTCATGACAATGCCGTGTCATGACTGTACGGCAGTTTCCCGCCTTCCCCTAAGCTGCTGCATATGTTTCATCATTTCCTCGCTCACTAAGTATTGCACACTATATTCACATGATTCACTGTTATTATTTTTATTGTTGAATACCCACGTTTGGTGCAGGATAGAGGCAGTGTAGCTGTGGGGCCAGGGTTAGAAACAGTAGCACAATCTTCATTAGGCCAACAGCTGATAACGGCCAGCAACGCATCACAAACACCTAATTTCCTATTGCAGACACCAAATCTAATCACAACAGTGCCCCCAAACTATACATAAGCACTATTGGTATAGTGAAATATGTTGCACAGCTGGGATGGGGGTAATAGAGGAGTTAAAAGGACAAGGGACCACATGCTACCTTTCCCACTGACAGGTCATGTGGTACTGAAAACCTTTTCTGCTCTGTTGCGGGTATTGGGACCTGCTACTGACAACTCATTACTTTTGACAAGAGCTAGGCAAACTATGATGCTTCCAAATGTGACAGAAATTGACCAGAAACTTTTTTGGTGAATTTTTAAATGGTTTTATGATGCAAAACTCATCACTGTGCATTTACGAGGAAAGATCCTAATGACGCCAAATGTGTCACGATGTACAAAGGTGTTAATTTACTGAAGAGAACAGTAGGATGGAAGTAGTGGAAGCAATGAAGAAAGTCAAAATGAGAAATGCCCCAGGAATTGATGGTGTATGGTAAAATACTGATGCATTGGTCAGAGATAGTAGAAGAATGGATATGGATGATGTGCAAATTGCCTGGGAAGAAGGTAGAGTTCTGGAGGATTGGAAGTCAGGTATACTTAGTCCCCAGTATAAAGAAAAAGGTGAAAAAGAAAGTGTGTGGTAATCATTGGGGCATTGTCTTATTAGTGGAATAGGAAAAGTGTATGGTAGAATACTTACTGACAGATTTTGGGAAATAACAGAGGAAAGAGTTGGAGAAGAACAAGGAGGTTGTAGGAATGCAAGAGATAGTGTAGATCAGATAATCATCATTAGGTCTTACGTGGAAAAGTTTCTAGAGAAGGGAAAGAAGTTGTATGCGGCCTTCACGGATTTGGAGAAGCATATGACAAAGTGGATAGACGTGGAATGTGGAAAATATCAAGAATATATGGAGTAAATGTGAAGCAGTTGAATGCCATGAGGAGTATGTATGAGGGTGATAAGGCTACAGTGCATGTGGATGGTGAACTGAGTGAGTGTTTCCATTTGAATATTGGATTAAAACCAAGATGTGTCATGTCTCCATTGGTATATGGAAGGGGTTATACAAGAGACAGAACGTAGGGCAGTGGATGTTGGAGTGGCCCTAAGGAAAAAGAGCAGCATTTGGAGACTCTGTTCTGTTGTTTGCAGATGATAATGCATTGTTAAATGAAGACGATGGGGGAGCACAAGGCTTGGTGAATGATTTTGGGAGAGTGTGTAAGATGTGTAATCTAAAAGCGAATGTTGGGAAAAGTAAAGTTATGGTCTCTGAGAGAAATGAAATGACTGCCATGAGGTTGGATAATTAAGAAATGGAAAATGTGAGTGCATTTAAGAACTTGGGTATTGTGATAATTTAGGATGGAAGTTTGGAGGATGAAGTACTTGAAAGGGTACAACAGGGAAGAAAGGTTGTTGATTCTTTGAAAGTGGTGATAAGCAATAAGGAAGTGAACACAGAAATAAGTATGTGGTTCCAGGCATAACAAACCTCACTCAACAGCAGTCATTATGCTGCTGTTAAAGACGGACTTGTTTCTGCCATTTACAGTAGTGTCAGTGCACAATTACAGTAAAGTCTAAGGTAATGGTGCGAATGTTATCAAGTTACACCCACTGAAAATCCATGATCTTGCATTTGACCTTTCAAGGTCAGTCAAGGTCAAAGGTCATGCTGCTAAATGAAAGCCCATATGAGACTTCTTATATTGTGGTAGTAGTAAATATCTCAATCTTGAACGAGTTTTGAGTTATAGCCCCCTGGATATCCATGGCCTTCAATTTTACCTTTCAAGGTCACCTACAGTACAGTCAAAGTTCAAGGTACCAATTTAACCCTTTCGTGCACGATGACGCTATGTGAGGCATAATCCTTGCAATCTGAAGAATAACCGATGACACAGCATGATGCAACTTCCCTATAAATAGTCATTGAAACTTTTCCTGTGTATGAATTTGCATCAAATTTGGTTGAGTCAAAGCTGAGGGTAGCCACATCTAGGGGAAATATATGGCAACACCCAGGAGCTTATCAGAGAGGCAAGCAGCCTATATTAAGCTCAGTATTCTCCCGACAGTCAGGCTCGAAGGGTGTGTGAGGGTGTGGCTGGCCTCTGAAACCTGCATTTCCCACTACCGCACCATCCATACCTTATGTGTATTATAGTGATATTGTGTTATATAGAGTGTAGTATGCTTGTGGAGAAGGTGTATAAGTGTTTCTTATATATCTTCAGAGAAAGCCAGAGTTGAAAATTCCTAATTGATTTTTACCGTCCCCCTCCTATTATACACTAAATCTACAATGTATAGCAAGGGCTTATCAGAGAAAGAGTACATGACAACTGACACCACTGCCATCACTCCTATGACAACTGACACCACTGCCATCACTCCTATGACAACTAACACCACTGCCATTACTCCTATGACAACTGACACCACTGCCATCACTCCTATGACAACTGACACCACTGCCATCACTCCTATGACAACTGACACCACTGCCATCAATCCTATGACAACTGACACCACTGCCATCACTCCTATGACAACCGACACCACTGCCATCACTCCTATGACAACTGACACCACTGCCATCATTCCTATGACACCTGACACCATTGCCATCACTCCTATGACAACTGACACAACTACCATCACTCCTATGACAACTGACACCACTACCATCACTCCTATGACAACTGGCACCTCTGCCATCACTCCTATGACAACTGATACCACTGCCATCACTCCACACACACACACACACACACACACACACACACACACACACACACACACACACACACACACTCACACAGGCTGTGACCGTACCTGTCCTCCTTTCTGCAACTCCATCTCCTCTCAAGAAACACTGCAACACTGCTAGAGGATGTGAGTAAGCAGCTTATTTGCCTAGTTCTTATACTATTGTACTGTAAGGTAAAAATATGTGTTTACTATGTATTTCTCACAGGGAAAATGTGGTGGATTTCATTGCTATTCTGTCATTAATTATACTTGTAAAGTATAGTGTGGGTCGCATAAAAAATCTGAAGAAAGCTTCATCAAGCTGATGATTTCTTCTGTATCCTTTTGTAAAGCAAAGTAACCTATGTGTGAAAATAATTGTTGAAAATTATGAAAGATGAACATAGCCTACGGGCCAGAGCGTAGGTGCTGTCAATGCACACAACCCATCGTAACTTCTCACAATTCATTTTTTCAATAACAATAAGGGTTATAACACTGTGAATTATATCATGGGCTTCCTTAACATTTGGGCTACAAAACTGGATATACATATATGTTTGTTACAGTGTCACTAACAACATACGCAATGATAAACAAATCAGACGTTCCTAGGGGATTTTTGTAGTTTTTTTTTTATTTTTTACTTGAAAACTATTTGCCATGTGAAACATTAATCTCTCTGATAACTAAACGATAAGTATTTCAAATTTAATATGCAGTGAGACTTCTAATAATATGAATGCTAACGAACCACTCTTTGTTTTATGCGTTCTAGCAACTGTTCCGCAGTATTTTACTTAGTAATCATAAACGGAAAACTGGTATAATAATCAGTGATTTCAGTTTTGAAGAACATACTGTATGAACTCGTCATCACTAAATATCATGGAAGTGATTTTAGAAAGTATTAAGAACATGAGGAGTAGATGGGAAGTTGTTGAATGCTGTGAAGAGTATGTATGATGGTGCTAAGGCTGCAGTGCATGTGGATGGTGAACTGAGTGAATTTTTCTCTTTGAAGATTGGGTTGAAACAGAGATGTGTCTTGTCTCCATGGTTGTTCAATCTGTACATGGATGGGGTACTAAAAGAGGTACAAGGTAGGGTAGTGGATGTTGGAGTGGCCCTGGTGAGAGAGGGTAGTGTTTGAAAACTCTCTGAACTGTTGTTTGCAGATGACACTGTGTTGTTGAGTGAAGACAAAGGGGAGCTGCAGGGCTTGGTGGATGAGTTTAGGAGAGTGTGTAAGAAACGGAATCTAAAGGTGAATGTAGGGAACAGTAAAGTGATGGTCTTTGAGAGAGGTGAAGTCAGTGAATGTACAGCGAGGTTGGATGGTGAGGAATTGGAAAATGTGAGTACGTTTAAATACTTGGGTAGTGTGATGAGTAAGGATGGAGGTTTGGAGGGTGAAGTGCTTGAAAGGGTACAGCAGGGAAGAAAGGTTGCTGGTTCCTTGAAAGTAGAGATAAGAAACAGGATAGTGAGCATGGAAGTGAAAAAGTTACTACATGACAGTATTGTGATACCAACCCTAACGTATGGAAGTGAAGCTTGGACGTTGTTGGAAGGACACAAGTCAAGAGTGAGAGCTGTGGAAATGAGTTATTTAAGAGGAGCCTGTGGAGTCACATGGAGAGACAGGCTGACGAATGAGGATATAGAGGAGCGTTGTGGTGTGGATGTGGATGTGATAGGAAGTGTTAGGAGGAATACACTGAGGTGGTTTAGCCATGTGGAGAAGATGGAGGGTGAAAGACTGTTGAAGAGAGTGTATATGAGTGAGGTGGAGGGGGGGAGAGGGAGGGGGAAGCCGAGGATGAGATGGAGAGATGGGGTGCAGAGGTATATGAGAGAGGTGTGTATGAGTTGGGAGCAGGGCAGTGAAATGGCAAGGGACAGGGCGACTTGGAGGCGATTTATTTGTGGCCACCCCGAACGGGATTGAGGCGTCTGCCAATAGGTAGATAGCTAGATTTTAGAAAATGTATGAGCCGGAAGTAGTTGACCAAGTTCCTAATTATATTACCCTGTGATCACTAGCAACTCCTGAGTTTGTGAACATGCCCATTGATGGAGTGTGTAATGAAATGCTGAAGCATGGGGGAGAGATATTAGTAGATTGGATATGGAAGATGTGCAAATTGGCCTGGGAGGAAGGTAGTGTCCCAGAGGATTGGAAGTCAGGTATAATTGTTCCTCTGTACAAACGAAAAGTGGAAAAAAAAAGTGTGTGGTAATCACAGGGTCATTTGCCTTAGTGTAACAGAAGTATATGGTTGGATACTTATTGACAGAGTTAGAGAAATAACAGACGAATCAGTTGAAGATGAGCAAGGAGGTTTTAGGAAGGGAATAGGTTGTGTAGATAAGATATTAATCCATAGGTCTTTTGCGAAAAAGTCTACAGAGATGGGAATGAAGTTGTCTGTGGCCTCCATGGGTTGGAGAAAGAATATGACAGAGTGGATAGACAAGGAATGTGGAAAATATTAAGTATATATAGAGTAAATGAAAAGCTGATGACTCCCATGAAGAGCATGTATGAGGGTGCTAAGGCTACAGTGAGAGTGGATGGTGAACTGATTGATTTTTTCTGTCTGAATGTTTGATTGAAACAGGGATGTGACATGTCTCCATGGTTGTTCTATCTGTATATAGATGGGGTTATAGAAGAGAAACAAGGTAGGACATTGGCTGTTGGTGCAGCCCTAATGAGAGAGGGCAGCGTTTTAAAACTTCCTGTTCTGTTGTTTGCAGATGCTACTGTATTGTTAAGTGAAGATGAAAGGCAACTGCAAGGCTTGGTAAATGATCTTGGAAGAGTGTGAAAGAAACGAAATCTAAAGGTGAATGTAGGGAAGAGTAAAGTTATAGTCTTTGAGAGAAATGAACTCACTGAATGCACCGTGAGGTTGGATGATGATTAAATGGAAAATGTGAGTGCATTTAAGTACTTGGGTAGTGTGATGACTTAGGATGGAAGTTTGGAGGATGAAGTGCTTGAAAGGGCACAGCAAAGAAGAAGGGTAACAATGATAAGAAATAAGGAAGTGAGCATGGAAATAAGAAGGTGACTTCATGACAGTATTGTGATACCAACTTTAATGAATGCAAGCAACGCTTGGACCTTGTTGGAAGGACACAAGTCAAGAATGAGGGCAGTAGAAAAGAATTATTTGAGAGGAGCATGTGGAGTTATAGAAAGTGGGTGTGATAGAAATTGCTGGGAGAAATACACTGTGGTGGTTTGGCCATGCGGAGAGAGTGGAGAGCAAGACACTAATGAGGAGAGTGTATGCAAGTGAAGTGGAGGGAGGGAGAGGGAGGGGGAGGCCGAGGATGAGACGGAGGGATGGAGTGGAGAGGTATATGAGAGAGGGGTATGTGAACTGGCGGGTGGGGGGACATTGAAATAGCTGGGGACAGGGCGACATTGAATCAATTTGTTTGTGGCCACCCTTTACGGGATTAAGGTGTCTGGCAATAGAAAAGGGTAGATAGATAGTATATACTGCCCACCAATGCTTCTACTTGCTGTGAAAGGCACCTGTACCAAACTGAGGTGGGTAAAATATACGAGTACTGTACAGTAAGTATTTTTCATGGAATGAAACAAGATTATACTAGTGAGCAGAGGTGCCAAGCATGGACCAATCCACCTACTTCACCTACCTTTTTTTTCTTATGACCTTCTTGTTTTTCTTTCAGCATTCTCTCAAAACGTTATTCTCATCATGAATAAAACGTTCGATGGTAGCAGCAATTTTATAAAAGAAGTACATCACCATAATAGTCATTAACGGAGTTCACTACATGAGATCTCCTCTGTTATCATTATAGTCGACAGAAGGTGCTAAAAATAATATATTTGAGAGATATTATTATAAAAACGTGTAAATATGCAACATGTCTAACCTCGTCACTAAGAGCAGTCGTTCATGGATTGGTAAAACTGCTAGGTGATAACGTCAGTTTTGTCCTATTGTGAGCATAGGGAACAACCACAATTGTTTCGATCAAGGTGACCCAGTTATCTACCACTACTGGCTATTGTGACTCGTCTTGTCCTAAACACACCCACCCTCGGACTCGAGTCAGGAAGAGGATGTGCAAGGCAGCCAGCTTATGACGATTTTATATATTATATATATATATATATATATATATATATATATATATATATATATATATATATTGATAGATAGATAGATAGATATAGATATATATATAATCTCTCTCTCTCTGTATATATATGTATATATATATATATACTGTATGTATATATATATATATATATATATATATATATATATATATATATAGAGAGAGAGAGAGAGAGAGAGAGAGAGAGAGAGAGAGAGAGAGAGAGAGAGAGAGAGATACAGTGTTCCCTTATTTATCCAGATGCTCAATAGCCAGACGTGTTCAGTATCTGGGTACTAGGCCTTGGCTCTGTTAAACCATTATTCATATTTACTTGCTATTATCCAGACATAAAAGTGCCCGAGAACTTCTGCCGGCCAGCCAACATGTCCAAACATTCAGTATCTTGGCTCAAGCCGTGAGTGGGAAGAAGTCTGTAACCCACAACCAGAGCAAAAATTCTGTCTGCCCCAATACTGAATGGTCAAAGTCACGCACTCATCCGATCATTCCCAGTGAACATGCAGCACCCAAGCAATAAGACTGTAACCGGCAAATGGTGTCAAAATGTCATACACATCCCCACCCAATTTCTAATGTTGCACAGCCACCAGACTAGCTCTTTCCTCACTGCTACTGCATGCGTAACACAGACCACAAGTACATGTTCGGTAACAGTGCCCGTCCACCTCTTTACCACAGGTCGAAAATTACGGTTACCACTGGGAGGCACTTGCACCATGCACACAAAGAGAGAGAGAGAGAGAGAGAGAGAGAGAGAGAGAGAGAGACCTTCCCACACGGAGCACAGTATCAGTACAGTAATTTCTGTATCAGTGCATAAATAAGGACAGTACTGTATGTATGTATTTATGTACAGTACAATACTGTACAATATACTTCCATATGGTACGGGTGTTTGTTTCAATGCCACAGTCACCCACCTTTACCAAGCAGCCATATTGGGATAGGTTAGGTTTGGTAAGATAAATAAAAGCTAACGTATGTAATTTTGCCTGGGAAACACATTGAGCATATTTTCGATAAAATCCTATGGTTATTTTTTAATGGACTAGGCTAGAGTGGTTCTTGGCTGAGGAGTACAGGTGGCCAGCGCGTGCGTAGCACAGGCCACAACCCATGAGTACATGTTCGGTGACAGCGCCCGTCCGCCACTCTATCGAAGATCGAAAACTGCATGGCCACTGCGAGACACACACGCACCACACACACTATCTATCTATCTATCTATTGCCAGACACCTCAATCCCGTTTGGGGTGGCCACAAACAAATCGCCTCCAAGTCGCCCTGTCCCCCGCCATTTCACTCCCCTGCTCCCAACTCACACCCCCCTCTCTCATATACCTCTCCACCCCATCCCTCCATCTCATCCTCGGCTTCCCCCTCCCTCTTTCCCCCTCCACCTCACTCACATACACTCTCTTCGTCAGTCTTTCACCCTCCATCCTCTCCACATGGCCAAACCACCTCAGTGTGTTCCTCATAACGCTTCCTATCACATCCACATCAACACCACAACGCTCCTTTATATCCTCATTCGTCAGCCTGTCTCTCCATGTGACTCCACAGGCTCCTCTTAAATAACTCATTTCCACTGCTCTCACTCTTGACTTGTGTCCTTCCAACAACGTCCAAGCTTCACTTCCGTACGTTAGAGTTGGTATCACAATACTGTCATGTCGTAACTTTTTCACTTCCATACTCACTTCCCTGTTTCTTATCACTGCTTTCAAAGAACCAGCAACCTTTCTTCCCTGCTGTACCCTTTCAAGCACTTCACCCTCCAAACCTCCATCCTTACTCATCACACTACCCAAGTACTTAAACGTACTCACATTTTCCAAGTCCTCACCATCCAACCTCGCTGTACATTCACTGACTTCACCTCTCTCAAAGACCATCACTTTACTCTTCCCTACATTCACCTTTAGATTCCGTTTCTTACACACTCTCTCAAACTCATCCACCAAGCCTTGCAGCTCCTCTTCGTCTTCACTCAACAACACAGTATCATCTGCAAACAACAGTACAGGGAGTTTCCAAACACTATCCTCTCTCACCAGGGCCACTCCAACATCCACTACCCTACCTTGTACCTCTTTTATTACCCCATCCATGTACAGATTGAACAACCATGGAGACATGACACATACCTGTTTCAAACCAACTTTCAAAGAGAAAAATTCACTTAGTTCACCATCCACACGCACTGCAGCCTTCGCACCATTGTACATACTCTTCACAGCATTCAACAACTTCCCATCTACTCCATAATATATTCTTAACACTTTCCACAATCCTAGTCTATCCACCCTGTCATATGCTTTCTCCAAATCCATGAAAGCCGCATACAACTTCTTTCCCTTCTCTAGAAACTTTTCCACTAAAGATCTGAGAATGAATATCTGATCTACACAACCTCTTCCCTTCCTAAAGCCTCCCTGTTCTTCTCCAACTAATTTCTCTGTTCTTTCTCTAACTCTGTCAATAAGTATCCTACCATACACTTTTCCTATTATACTAAGAAGACAAATGCCCCTATGATTACCACACACTTCTTTTTCCCCTTTTCCTTTGTACAAGGGAATAATTATACCTGACTTCCAATCCTCCGGGACTCTACCTTCCTCCCAGGCCAATCTGCACATCTTCCACATCCATTCTACTACTATCTCTCCCCCATGCTTCAGCATTTCACCACACACTCCATCAATTCCTGGGGCTTTCCCTGATTTAACTTTCTTCATTGCTTCCACAACTTCTATCCTACTGATTTCTTCCTGTCTTCTCACCTCCCTCCTTCTCCCAGCCATTCCCCAGCCACTTATACTTGCATTACTTCCATCCTCCACGTTCAACAATTCCTTAAAGTGTTCTCTCCATCTGCTCACTTTTTCTCCCTTCTCCACTAGTAATCTACCATTTTTATCTTTCACTCCCCTGCTAACTTCACTTCCACCCTGTCTTCCTCTTTTCACCTCTCTCCAGAACATTTTCTTACAGTCCCACCACTTTACACTCAAATTCCTTCCAAATTCTCATCCACTCTCTTCTTACTCTCTCTTACTAATCTTTTCACCTCTCTTTTTCTTTCTACATATAACTCTCTCTTCCACCTCTCAACCTTTTCCACGCCCCTATTTCTCATCCATTCATTGTATGCTTTCTTCTTTTGTGCCACAACCCGTTTCACCTCTTCAGGCCACCACGCTGTTCCTTGCACCCCCCTCCGTCTTCTCTTCCTTCCACACACCACATCACATGCTGCACATTTTTCTTCTGTAAATATTTTACACACACCTTCCACGTCCCCCATCTGCTCCAACTCATATTTGCCCAATCGTTCCTCCACTTCCACTTCCCTCTTATACTCTGCCTTTTTCTCATCCTCTTGTAACCTTTCCACTCTCCTTGCAACTACTCCTCCCTCTTGTCTTTCCCTTCTTCTATTCCTCCATCTTACTTGAACTTTAATTCTGGCCACCACCAAGTAGTGGTCAGAAAGTCCACTCCCCCAACCTCTATAAACTCGTGCATCCAATATACATCTTCGCATCCTTTCATCCACACACACATAATCAGTCATTGCCTCCCTTTCATTCAGTTCACCACCCACCCTTCTCATCACTCGCCACGTATACCTGTGGATCATTTTATGCCTGTAGAGGGTATTGGCTATCACCAACCCCTTCCCAGCACAAGTGTCCACTAACGCACTCCCATTCTCATCTCTCTCAGCAGGCACACCCCACTCACCAACTATTCCATCCACCTTCACATTCCCAACTTTACCATTCATATCACCAATCAAAAACACTGTCTCATTCCTTCCAAACTTTTCCATGCACACTTCTACATTTGTCCAGAACTCTTCTCTCACTCTTCTAGCATGATCTTGCGTTGGCGCATACACGCACACAATCACCCACATTTGTATTCCAACTTTCAACTTTACCCACACAATCCTTGATCCAACTGATCCATACTGTCTTATGCTCCTCTTCCATCTTTTACTCACAACTATACATACTCCTTCCTTTGCCCTCTCATTCTCACCTACTCCTGCACATATACCCCATCCATACTCCCATTCTCTCACACTTTCCCCTCTCCATTTTGTTTCAGTTATTCCACATACATCCACTTTCGCATCCTCAAGCACCTGGACAATCTCTCTCTCTTTCACCTCATCATTTGCTCCCCTTACATTCCAAGTTCCAATTGCAATGTCCTTTGTCCGGTCCTTGGTCGTCAACGTTTGGTCAGTCCTTGTCCGAGGCTTATTGTTTGTTTTTTTAGTTGGTTGTTTTCCCAGGAGGGGCACTAACCCTCCGCCAACCCTTTTAGTCGCCTTTTACGACAAGCAGGGATACTGGGGGACTATTCTTGAAAAACCCCTCTACCCCCAGGAGTATCAGTACAGTAATTTCTGTACCAGTAAATGTGATAGTACAGTATTGTACTGTACACAGTACTGTACTGTACTAGTATGTACAGTACAATACTGTACTGTACAGTACACTTCCATTCAGTATGGGTATTCGTTTCAATACCATAGTCAGCCACCTTAGCCAAGCAGCCGTATTAGGAATGGTTAGGTTTGGTAAGGTTAGGTAAAGATATTCTATGTAATTTTGCCTGGGAAAGACATTAAGCATATATTCTAGGGTTATTTTTGAGTGGAGGTAGAAGTCTTAAGTTAGTCAGTCTGAAATAAGACCTAGAAAGTGAAAAGTGAACTCAATATTCCAGAGAGAGAGAGAGAGAGAGAGAGAGAGAGTTGACTAATTATGGATAATTTTGATGCAGAAAGTAAGAGGTGAAGTCAGTTATTAATAAATCTGATGAAGGTTTATTCAGTTATATTATTATTATTATTTTCTGCAAATATCAAGTAGTTCATTCAGATTCTGAAGTTGTACTTTAGGAAAATGAAATGTCTTTGAATTAATAAATGTTTTTATCCAATCCAACTCATATAATTTTAAGAATATGCCAGGCAATACATATGGCCAAACCATCCCACCCTTCTGTCCAAACTATCACCACTGTTAGGGATGGTTCAGACGATTTAGTCATTTGTGTTTTGTTAACTATAGCTTAAAGCTGTAAAGTGTTGAGAATTTCATTTTATCAGCCTAAAGAACCAAATGATGTGGCAACATTTTAACATAAACCAGATTACTCTCCTTCTTAAACCTGCATTTTTATTAATATTTTTTGAAAAAATGTCCAACCATCACCGCCCTCCCCTACCGGTGGCCACCGTGCGTGTAATACAGACCACAAGCCATGAGTAAAATTACAGTAAAACCGTCCGTCTGGCCCTACACCAAATGGCGGGAGTCCCTCGGCCTCTGTGCTTAGTGCTGAAACCTCCCCATCATGCGCGCCTGTCAGCTTCCCTATCGAATGGTCAGTCACCTGGCAGGCCTTATTAGTCATACACTGCCTAAGGTGGTAATCTACTAGCCACCCGCTGTTGCCATCATGAACTAACCCATGCCTGGGAAAACCGAAGTGAACCTTATAGACAGATATCAGTTTGCTGCATGTTGCTTCCTCTGTGCTTGAAAGAAACAGTTGGGTGTGGTATGGCAGTGCTGTACTGTACTGCTTGCCAGCGAACAGAAGCCTGCATCTCAGTTCCTGCCTAAAAGCCTCTCGTGAGTGGTTCAGCTTGCAATGTTGGCTGTGGCTGTGGTTGCTTTTGTGATGGTTCCCTATCTTCTTCAGGTTGTGTCCCTGTTCTGCTGTATTCTTGTGTATGTGGTGATGGCCCAACCACCACTTGAGAAGAGGATGAAGAAGGTTCTGAGCGTGGAGAAGGAGCATGAGATATTGGGCAAGGGTGACACGGGCTGGACCACAGGACACATTCTTCACGAATATGATCTAGCCCATTCAATATTGTTCATATCAAGAAGTCACGCGACAAGCTTATGCAGTACAAAGAGGACTTAGGTGAAAACACACGTTGTGGCAACAAGAAGGTAATGGCCCAGGCCCGGCACACCATTATCGACCAGTCAACATTGATGTGGTTTTGTCGCAACATGGTGCCAGTGTGCTAGTGCATGGGATGAGGTGAAGGCTGCTGCTGAGAAGGTTGCATGCCTGCACAACGTGCAGGACTTTAAGGAGTATGAGGGATGGCTCTTTCTGTTCAAGCTACTCTAAGGACTCAAGGGGCATAAGGCACACAGTGAGGACTTGGATGCAGCAGCCGAAGAAATAGATCCATTTCGCCAGAAAGTGCAGTGCCTGATCAAGGACGAGGGCTTTGCCCTTGGTCAAGATTATAATGCTGACGAAACTGGTCTGTTCTACCGCTCCTTGGCCATCCACACCCTGGCTGAGGAAAGGAAGAAGTCTGTGACTGGTCAGAAGTTGTCCAAACAACGTGTCTCTGTTTTGTGCTGTGGCAATGTTAACAGGATGCACTGCCTCAAACCCGTTGTTGTTGGGCGTGCAAAACAACCACATTGTCCCTGTGGGTTGATAGATAGCCTGCCTGTTGTGTGGTACCATTCTACGAAGGCCTGGTTTACCACTAAGTTCTTCAGAGATTGGTTCCACAGACTTTTCATGAAGGAGGTTATCTGTTATCAAACAGAGATCATAGGAATAGCTCATGACCAGGTGGAGGCACTCCAGCTCCTGGACAATGCTCCTGTGCATCTGTCTGAGAAGGATTTGGTTGCTTTTGACAGGCAGATGATATGCATGTTTCTGCTACCTAATACAACTGCTCTGATTCAATCAATGGACCAGGGTGTTATCATGGCTACCAAGAGACTGTGCTGCCGGTTCCTGAAGGAGGTGATAGTGGTGTGCTAGAGGACGAGGACGGTGGAGGACACACATGGGGAGCAGACCTTGCAGAATCTTCAATGTTGCGACCTGAAGTCTTCTGTGTTCAACTGGGTGAATGAATAGAAGAATGTCTCCATCAAATCTCTCGAAATCGGTTGGTCTCATCTCCTGCAGGGAATCGATGCCAAGCACGACTTCAAGGGGTTTGATGTGGATGATTTCCACAGTCGCCTTAGACAAGCAAGTGAGCAGGTGGATGTCGATGACGTGCGGAATTGGTTGGACAATGATGGTGGTGATCCTGGTTACCAGGCCAGATCTGATGAGGAGATCACCGCTGCTGCCTCTGCACACACGGAAGAGGAAAGCAGGACTGATGAGGATGAGGACCCTGACTTGCAGCCTTCAGCAACTCCTTCAGTCCCTCGTCTTCGTGTCCTCCATGGTTACCTGGAGGGTATGCTGGATTATGCCGATCACCCACACTGTGACAGGGACTTGGTGCTGCTCTGCTTGGCGATGGAGCTGTGGGCAGTCCAGGAAGCTTTTATTCTCCAGTCCTATTGTCAGACCTGGATCGACTCGTTCCTGAAGCCTGCAACCCCCACGAGTGCCGGCCTATTCTCACCACCACCACCACCACCACCTTCAGCTCATTTCCTGCCTTCACCTTCGGACCCACAGCCGAGCACGTTGACAGCCGTTGAGTCTCCATTAGATGTAAGATTGAGGCTGTCTTCAGAGTCTCAAGAGGTGGGTAGGCCACCATCACCACACTGCATGTCACTGGTCATTGCCCAGCTCAAGCAGGTTGAGGACGACGAGGAGGAGTTTGTTTTACCTCTGTTAGGCGCTACTGTCTGCCACTCGACCACACGGAACAATGCTACACCTGAAGGAGTTGGCGGGTTATGAAGCCTGGCAGCGGTGCACTGGGTAGTAAGGAGAGTACCTCAACCGAATGTTTTTTGGCAGGTAGCTTTAGGTTTCTTTTTTTGTTCCCTTGGTGCTAAAATTTATTTAGGATATTCCTGTGTGTGTTTTTGAGGTCACAATATGGCAAAATTACTCCCAAAACAGTGCCAAAAATAGGAGAGTGTACCTAACTTCTACTGATACATGTAAGTGTTTAGGTAGGGTATTTTTTGGTTTTCATATTTTTTTTTACATGGTTTTCAATAGGTGTTGAAAATTATTTTGGATAATCCTATGTGTGTTTTGATGTCTAAATGTGACTGACTGACCTGAAAACAGTGCCAAAATATGAGGGTGGTACAAAGTACATACAGTGTGGAGTGTTTGGGCAGGATGTTTTTTGGTTTTCAGTGTTTTTTTTTTTTTTTTGCATGTGTTATCTTGATGTTTGAAAGTTATTTAGGATGTTCCAATATATGTTCTGATGCCAAATGTAAGCCAGAATGCCCTGAAAACACTATCAAAAGAAGGAGGGATACTGTACATACAGTAGTGTTTAGGTAGTTTTTTTTTTTTTGGTTTTCATTGGTTTTTCTGCATTGGTTTTCTTGGTGTTTGTATATATATATATATATATATATATATATATATATATATATATATATATATATATATATATATATATATATATATATATATATTA
>NC_137058.1:13278153-13345653 GCF_032717465.1 Coenobita brevimanus
TCTTACAGTCCCACCACTTTACACTCAAATTCCTTCCAAATTCTCATCCACTCTCTTCTTACTCTCTCTTACTAATCTTTTCACCTCTCTTTTTCTTTCTACATATAACTCTCTCTTCCACCTCTCAACCTTTTCCACGCCCCTATTTCTCATCCATTCATTGTATGCTTTCTTCTTTTGTGCCACAACCCGTTTCACCTCTTCAGGCCACCACGCTGTTCCTTGCACCCCCCTCCGTCTTCTCTTCCTTCCACACACCACATCACATGCTGCACATTTTTCTTCTGTAAATATTTTACACACACCTTCCACGTCCCCCATCTGCTCCAACTCATATTTGCCCAATCGTTCCTCCACTTCCACTTCCCTCTTATACTCTGCCTTTTTCTCATCCTCTTGTAACCTTTCCACTCTCCTTGCAACTACTCCTCCCTCTTGTCTTTCCCTTCTTCTATTCCTCCATCTTACTTGAACTTTAATTCTGGCCACCACCAAGTAGTGGTCAGAAAGTCCACTCCCCCAACCTCTATAAACTCGTGCATCCAATATACATCTTCGCATCCTTTCATCCACACACACATAATCAGTCATTGCCTCCCTTTCATTCAGTTCACCACCCACCCTTCTCATCACTCGCCACGTATACCTGTGGATCATTTTATGCCTGTAGAGGGTATTGGCTATCACCAACCCCTTCCCAGCACAAGTGTCCACTAACGCACTCCCATTCTCATCTCTCTCAGCAGGCACACCCCACTCACCAACTATTCCATCCACCTTCACATTCCCAACTTTACCATTCATATCACCAATCAAAAACACTGTCTCATTCCTTCCAAACTTTTCCATGCACACTTCTACATTTGTCCAGAACTCTTCTCTCACTCTTCTAGCATGATCTTGCGTTGGCGCATACACGCACACAATCACCCACATTTGTATTCCAACTTTCAACTTTACCCACACAATCCTTGATCCAACTGATCCATACTGTCTTATGCTCCTCTTCCATCTTTTACTCACAACTATACATACTCCTTCCTTTGCCCTCTCATTCTCACCTACTCCTGCACATATACCCCATCCATACTCCCATTCTCTCACACTTTCCCCTCTCCATTTTGTTTCAGTTATTCCACATACATCCACTTTCGCATCCTCAAGCACCTGGACAATCTCTCTCTCTTTCACCTCATCATTTGCTCCCCTTACATTCCAAGTTCCAATTGCAATGTCCTTTGTCCGGTCCTTGGTCGTCAACGTTTGGTCAGTCCTTGTCCGAGGCTTATTGTTTGTTTTTTTAGTTGGTTGTTTTCCCAGGAGGGGCACTAACCCTCCGCCAACCCTTTTAGTCGCCTTTTACGACAAGCAGGGATACTGGGGGACTATTCTTGAAAAACCCCTCTACCCCCAGGAGTATCAGTACAGTAATTTCTGTACAAGTAAATGTGATAGTACAGTATTGTACTGTACACAGTACTGTACTGTACTAGTATGTACAGTACAATAATGTACTGTACAGTACACTTCCATTCAGTATGGGTATTCGTTTCAATACCACAGTCAGCCACCTTAGCCAAGCAGCCGTATTAGGAATGGTTAGGTTTGGTAAGGTTAGGTAAAGATATTCTATGTAATTTTGCCTGGGAAAGACATTAAGCATATATTTTAGGGTTATTTTTGAGTGGAGGTAGAAGTCTTAAGTTAGTCAGTCTGAAATAAGACCTAGAAAGTGAAAAGTGAACTCAATACTCCAGAGAGAGAGAGAGAGAGAGAGAGAGAGTTGACTAATTATGGATAATTTTGATGCAGAAAGTAAGAGGTGAAGTCAGTTATTAATAAATCTGATGAAGGTTTTTTCAGTTATATTAATATTATTATTTTCTGCAAATATCAAGTAGTTCATTCAGATTCTGAAGTTGTACTTTAGGAAAATGAAATGTCTTTGAATTAATAAATGTTTTTATCCAATCCATCTCATATAATTTTAAGAATATGCCAGGCAATACATATGGCCAAACCATCCCACCCTTCTGTCCAAACTATCACCACTGTTAGGGATGGTTCAGACGATTTAGTCATTTGTGTTTTGTTAACTATAGCTTAAAGCTGTAAAGTGTTGAGAATTTCATTTTATCAGCCTAAAGAACCAAATGATGTGGCAACATTTTAACATAAACCAGATTACTCTCCTTCTTAAACATGCATTTTTATGAATATTTTTTGAAAAAATGTCCAACCATCACCACCCTCCCCTACCGGTGGCCACTGTGCGTGTAATACAGACCACAAGCCATGAGTAAAATTACAGTAAAACCGTCCGTCTGGCCCTACACCTAATGGCGGGAGTCCCTTGGCCTCTGTGCTTAGTGCTGAAACCCCCCCATCATGCGCCTGTCAGCTTCCCTATCGAATGGTCAGTCACCTGGCAGGCCTTATTAGTCATACACTGCCTAAGGTGGTAATCTACTAGCCACCTGCTGTTACCATCATGAACTAACCCATGCCTGGGCAAACCGAAGTGAACCTTATAGACAGATATCAGTTTGCTGCATGTTGCTTCCTCTGTGCTTGAAAGAAACCGTTGGGTGTGGTATGGCAGTGCTAGTACGTACTGTACTGCTTGCCAGCGAACAGAAGCCTGCATCTCAGTTCCTGCCTAAAAGCCCCTCGTGAGTGGTTCAGCTTGCAATGTTGGCTGTGGCTGTGGTTGCTTTTGTGATGGTTCCCTATCTTCTTCAGGTTGTGGCCCTGTTCTGCTGTATTCTTGTGTATGTGGTGATGGCCCCACCACCACTTAAGAAGAGGATGAGGAAGGTTCTGAGCGTGGAGAAGGAGCATGAGATATTGGGCAAGGTTGACACGGGCTGGACCACAGGACACATTCTTCATGAATATGATCTAGCCCATTCAATATTGTTCATATCAAGAAGTCACGGGACAAGCTTATGCAGTACAAAGAGGACTTAGGTGAAAACACACGTTGTGGCAACAAGAAGGTAATGGCCCAGGCCCGGCACACCATTATCGACCAGTCAACATTGACGTGGTTTTGTCGCAACATGGTGCCAGTGTGCTAGTGCATGGGATGAGGTGAAGGCTGCTGCTGAGAAGGTTGCACGCCTGCACAACGTGCATGACTTTAAGGAGTCTGAGGGATGGCTCTTTCTGTTCAAGCTACTCTATGGACTTACGGGGCATAAGGCACACAGTGAGGCCTTGGATGCAGCAGCCGAAGAAATAGATCCATTTCGCCAGAAAGTGCAGTGCCTGATCAAGGACGAGGACTTTGCCCTTGGTCAAGACTATAATGCTGACGAAACTGGTCTGTTCTACCGCTCCTTGGCCATCCACACCCTGGCTGAGGAAAGGAAGAAGTCTGTGACTGGTCAGAAGTTGTCCAAACAACGTGTCTCTGTTTTGTGCTGTGGCAATGTTAACAGGATGCACTGCCTCAAACCCGTTGTTGTTGGGCGTGCAAAACAACCACATTGTCCCTGTGGGTTGATAGATAGCCTGCCTGTTGTGTGGTACCATTCTACGAAGGCCTGGTTTACCACTAAGTTCTTCAGAGATTGGTTCCACAGACTTTTCATGAAGGAGGTTATCCGTTATCAAACAGAGATCATAGGAATAGCTCATGACCAGGTGAAAGCACTCCTTTTCCTGGACAATGCTCCTGCGCATCTGTCTGAGAAGGATTTGGTTGCTTTTGACAGGCAGATGATATGCATGTTTCTGTCACCTAATACAACTGCTCTGATTCAACCAATGGACCAGGGTGTTATCATGGCTACCAAGAGACTGTGCTGCCGGTTCCTGAAGGAGGTGATAGTGGTGCTAGAGGACGAGGACGGTGGAGGACACACTTGGGGAGCAGACCTTGCAGAATCTTCAATGTTGCGACCTGAAGTCTTCTGTGTTCAACTGGGTGAATGAATAGAAGAATGTCTCCATCAAATCTCTTGAAATAGGTTGGTCTCATCTCCTGCAGGGAATCGATGCCAAGCACGACTTCAAGGGGTTTGACGTGGATGATTTCCACAGTCGCCTTAGACAAGCAAGTGAGCAGATGGATGTCGATGACGTGCGGAATTGGTTGGACAATGATGGTGGTGATCTTGGTTACCAGGCCAGATCTGATGAGATCACCGCTGCTGCCTCTGCACACACGGAAGAGGAAAGCAGGACTGATGAGGATGAGGACCCTGACTCGCAGCCTTCAGCAACTCATTCAGTCCCTCGTCTTAGTGTCCTCCATGGTTACCTGGAGGGTATGCTGGATTATGCCGAGCACCCACACTGTGACAGGGACTTGGTGCTGCTCTGCTTGGCGATGGAGCTGTGGGCAGTCCAGGAAGCGTTTATTCTCCAGTCCTATTGTCAGACCTAGATCGACTCGTTCCTGAAGCCTGCAACCCCCACGAGTGCCGGCCTATTCTCACCACCACCACCACCACCACCACCTTCAGCTCATTTCCTGCCTTCACCTTCGGACCCACAGCCGAGCACGTTGACAGCCGTTGAGTCCCCATTAGATGTAAGAGTGTGGCTGTCTTCAGAGTCTCAATAGGTGGGTAGGCCACCATCACCACACTGCATGTCACTGGTCATTGCCCAGCTCAAGCAGGTTGAGGAGGATGAGGATGAGTTTTTTTTTACCTCTGTTAGGCGCTACTGTTTGCCACTCGACCACACGGGACAATGCTACACCTGAACGAGTTGGCGGGTTATGAAGCCTGGCAGCGGTGCACTGGGTAGTAAGGAGAGTACCTCAACCGAATGTTTTTTGGCAGGTAGCTTTAGGTTTCTTTTTTTGTTCCCTTGGTGCTAAAATTTATTTAGGATATTCCTGTGTGTGTTTTGAGGTCACAATATGGCAAAATTACCCCAAAACAGTGCCAAAAATAGGAGAGGTACCTAACTCTACATACAGTAGTGTTTAGGTAGGGTATTTTTTGGTTTTCATTTTTTTACATGGTTTTCATGGTGTTGAAAATTATTTTGGATAATCCTATGTGTGTTTTGATGTCTAAATGTGACTGACTGACCTGAAAACAGTGCCAAAATATGAGGGGTACTGTACATACAGTAGTGTTTGGGCAGGATGTTTTTTGGTTTTCAGTGTTTTTTTTTTTTTTTACATGGTTATCTTGATGTTGAAAGTTATTTAGGATGTTCCAATATATGTTCTGATGCCAAAGTAAGCCAGAATGCCCTGAAAACACTATCAAAAGAAGGAGGGATACTGTACATACAGTAGTGTTTAGGTAGTTTTTTTTTTTTTTTGGTTTTCATTGGTTTTTCTGCATGGTTTTCTTGGTGTTTTATATATATATATATATATATATATATATATATATATATATATATATATATATATATATATATATATATATATATATATATATTAGCGATACTTTCGTGCTGTGGGAAGCGGAATCTAATGATGGCCAGCAAAACCAGAGTGATGATGTACACGATTTATTATTGGTGACGTTTCGGTTTCATAACACAAACCATCTTCAGACCTAAAACAAAAATAAAAACACACAAAAAATAGAAAATAAGCCAATATATAATTTTATCTTCCACAGAATAAAATAACAGGGAACAGAGCAGGTCATATGAAATAAATTACAATACAACAATTTACTAGCTAATAACAGAGCAACTGTGTAGAGGAGTCGTGTGAGCCAAGGGATGGTCGTAGCTCTGCCGTTAGTAGAGACTCCGCTATAAGTCTAGTCAAGTCATCTCGTGCAGTGAACAAAATTCGAAAGTTCTGGTTATTTATAGGGTGACTTTCCGAATCTGAATGATTTCGAACTGCGGAAAATGATGGTTTCGAGATTGGGAGTCCTGTCCTATGAGACCTTCCCTGATGCTCGGCAATCCTGGTAGCTAGATGGCGCTTAGTTTGACCAATATAGGATGCATTACAGCACCCACACTGAAATCGATACACCACCGAGGACTGCAGGACATCCGGGACACGGTCTTTGAACATAAAACACTGAGACAGGATTTGGGGAGATTTAAACACCACCCTCAACGATATCTGCGGATAAAAGTCGTGCATTAGTTTGATTATCCTGTTACGTAAAAAATTTGATTTTGGACCTAAATACTGTACTGAAAAATAAACTTTAGCTTTTTGAACCGTGTGAATTTTTTTCAAAGTATTGGTTCTTAATTTAGTTAGCTGTGTTCCAATATACTTATCTACAAATTTAGTTGGGAATCCATTGTGGTACAGGGTTTTCCTCAGAAACTGAAGCTCATTATGTAGAGAAAAATATGAGGAGCATAAATTATAGGCCCTAGTCACCAGAGTTAGGATTAAATTACGTTTATATTGGAGGGGAACGTTTGAGTTAATTTAGTAGTTAATCCTGTATATGTAGGTTTCCTGTATACTGACGTTGTAAAAGTTCCTTCTGTTCTCTCTATGCAAATATCTAAAAAGGGGAGTTTATTATTTTGCTCCGTTTCACAGGTAAACTGTATATTTTTATGTTTAGAATTTAGATAATCCAAAAACAAGGGCACATGAGACGGGGACCTAAAAATGGCAAACGTGTCATCCACGTAGCGTTTGAAATAGAGTGGCTTAAAATGGGTGGGACAATCCTTTAACCATATAGATTCGTGATAAGCTAAAAAAGCATTAGCAAGGCTGGGTCCAAGAGGATTTCCCATAGCCACTCCGTCGACTGGTTTAAAGTAAGAACCATTAAAAGTAAAGTAACAGTCTTGCACTGACAATGAGAGCAGTCTATGAAATTGGTCTTTATTTAACCCTCCAATGTTGTTAGTTTCATTAAACAAAGTATCACGGCAGATATCCACAGTTTCATCAAGGGGGATATTTGTGAATAGGGATTTTACATCAAATGAAGCCATGAAACAATCGTTAAATTTAAGTTCACAAATTTCTTTAGCAAAAGAAAAAGAATCTTTCACAGTGTAATCATTAAAAGTTATCGGAGACAGCAATGGAACAAGATACTTAGCAAGATTATAATTGACAGTGTTTAGGGCAGATAGTATAGGACGAAGTGGGCAGTCCTCCTTATGAACCTTAGGCAAACCATATAAGACACCTGGTTTTGAACCTGATACAAATAATTCCGAATAAGTAGTTTCCTCAATTGCATGTTTAGATTTCAAGTTTCTAAGAAAATTGTTAATTTTATCTTCACTCCTCAATATAAGCTGAAATATATCCCCAGTCACCCTACAAAATTTTGAAGAATCACTAAGTATATCAAGCATCTTAGAGTTATAGTCTGTCCTATTCAGTAACACTACTTCATTACCCTTGTCAGGTCTTAAAATGATTAAAGAGTTGTCAGATTTCAAATCCTTGAGGGCAGCATATTCTTCCTTAGTGAAAGAACTCCGAGCTTTATAATTATAAAAACTAGAAAAAGCCAGATGCTTTAAACTACTTTTAAAATAATCGAAGGTTCTACCCTTGTTGGGAAAAAAGGCATGGTTTGACAAGATTTTAACAAGCTTCTCAAAAGGGAGAAAGTGGGATAAAAAACTACTCTTCCTGGGGGGGAAAGAAAATTTCAACCCCCTAGATAAAAGGGACTTTTCCACACTGCAGAGACTTCGACGAAAAATTATAAATTACTCTGTCGGGAGATATACCTTGGGGATCTACAAAACCAATTTTTTAATTTTTTTTGGTGTATAAATTTAGTTCTAGCAAGGGAATTTACGTTAGTGCGTTCAATTAAGCTGGTCAGATGTACATAATCAATATACGAAACTGCAGATTTTAATTTAACCAAAGACTCATCCAAACGTAGTTTTAAGGAATTTACATGTTTACTTTTAGTTTTAATTTCACTGGTAAGAAGTTTACGTTGGCAATTTTTATACAGCCGAGTAGACTGAAGGTATCTACTATGAGTTTTAAAGTTCAAAAATGTCGGGGTTAGGTCATGATTCTGGCAGATATTGAGAAACTGAAGATCCTGGTGGGCTTTACGTAACTTGTGATCCAGGCGCTGACTATGCCTGTAGACTTGAAGCACTGGTTCTCCATAGCGATTTCTGATGACATTAGCGATACTTTCGTGCTGTGGGAAGCGGAATCTAATGATGGCCAGGAAAACCAGAGTGATGATGTACATGATTTATTATTGCTGACGTTTCGGTTTCATAACACAAACCATCTTCAGACCTAAAACAAAAATAAAAACACACAAAAAATAGAAAATAAGCCAATATATAATTTTATCTTCCACAGAATAAAATAACAGGGAACAGAGCAGGTCATATGAAATAAATTACAATACAACAATTTACCAGCTAAAAACAGAGCAACTGTGTAGAGGAGTCGTGTGAGCCAAGGGATGGTCGTAGCTCTGCCGTTAGTAGAGACTCCGCTATAAGTCTAGTCAAGTCATCTCGTGCAGTGAACAAAATTCGAAAGTTCTGGTTATTTATAGGGTGACTTTCCGAATCTGAATGATTTCGAACTGCGGAAAATGATGGTTTCGAGATTGGGAGTCTTGTCCTATGAGACCTTCCCTGATGCTCGGCAATCCTGGTAGCTAGATGGCGCTTAGTTTGACCAATATAGGATGCATTACAGCACCCACACTGAAATCGATACACCACCGAGGACTGCAGGGCATCCGGGACACGGTCTTTGAACATAAAACACTGAGACAGGATTTGGGGAGATTTAAACACCACCCTCAACGATATCTGCGGATAAAACTCGTGCATTAGTTTGATTATCCTGTTACGTAAAAAATTTGATTTTGGACCTAAATACTGTACTGAAAAATAAACTTTAGCTTTTTCAACCGTGTGAATTTTTTTCAAAGTATTGGTTCTTAATTTAGTTAGCTGTGTTCCAATATACTTATCTACAAATTTAGTTGAGAATCCATTGTGGTACTGGGTTTTCCTCAGAAACTGAAGCTCATTATGTAGAGAAAAATATGAGGAGCTGCTTCCCACAGCACGAAAGTATCGCTAATGTCATCAGAAATCGCTATGGAGAACCAGTGCTTCAAGTCTACAGGCATAGTCAGCGCCTGGATCACAAGTTACGTAAAGCCCACCAGGATCTTCAGTTTCTCAATATCTGCCAGAATCATGACGTAACCCCGACATTTTTGAACTTTAAAACTCATAGTAGATACCTTCAGTCTACTCGGCTGTATAAAAATTGCCAACGTAAGCTTCTTACCAGTGAAATTAAAACTAAAAGTAAACATGTAAATTCCTTAAAACTACGTTTGGATGAGTCTTTGGTTAAATTAAAATCTGCAGTTTCGTATATTGATTATATACATCTGACCAGCTTAATTGAACGCACTAACGTAAATTCCCTTGCTAGAACTAAATTTATACACCAAAAAAAATTAAAGAAAATTGGTTTTGTAGATCCCCAAGGTATATCTCCCGACAGAGTAATTTATAATTTTTCGTCGAGAAGTCTCTGCAGTGTGGAAAAGTCCCTTTTATCTAGAGGGTTGAAATTTTCTTTCCCCCCCAGGAAGAGTAGTTTTTTATCCCACTTTCTCCCTTTTGAGAAGCTTTTTAAAATCTTGTCAAACCATGCCTTTTTTCCCAACAAGGGTAGAACCTTCGATTATTTTAAAAGTAGTTTAAAGCATCTGGCTTTTTCTAGTTTTTATAATTATAAAGCTCGGAGTTCTTTCACTAAGGAAGAATATGCTGCCCTCAAGGATTTGAAATCTGACAACTCTTTAATCATTTTAAGACCTGACAAGGGTAATGAAGTAGTGTTACTGAATAGGACAGACTATAACTCTAAGATGCTTGATATACTTAGTGATTCTTCAAAATTTTGTAGGGTGACTGGGGATATATTTCAGCTTATATTGAGGAATGAAGATAAAATTAACAATTTTCTTAGAAACTTGAAATCTAAACATGCAATTGAGGAAACTACTTATTCGGAATTATTTGTATCAGGTTCAAAACCAGGTGTCTTATATGGTTTGCCTAAGGTTCATAAGGAGGACTGCCCACTTCGACCTATACTATCTGCCCTAAACACTGTCAATTATAATCTTGCTAAGTATCTTGTTCCATTGCTGTCTCCGATAACTTTTAATGATTACACTGTGAAAGATTCTTTTTCTTTTGCTAAAGAAATTTGTGAACTTAAATTTAACGATTGTTTCATGGCTTCATTTGATGTAAAATCCCTATTCACAAATATCCCCCTTGATGAAACTGTGGATATCTGCCGTGATACTTTGTTTAATGAAACTAACAACATTGGAGGGTTAAATAAAGACCAATTTCATAGACTGCTCTCATTGTCAGTGCAAGACTGTTACTTTACTTTTAATGGTTCTTACTTTAAACAAGTCGACGGAGTGGCTATGGGAAATCCTCTTGGACCCAGCCTTGCTAATGCTTTTTTAGCTTATCACGAATCTATATGGTTAAAGGATTGTCCCACCCATTTTAAGCCACTCTATTTCAAACGCTACGTGGATGACACGTTTGCCATTTTTAGGTCCCCGTCTCATGTGCCCTTGTTTTTGGATTATCTAAATTCTAAACATAAAAATATACAGTTTACCTGTGAAACGGAGCAAAATAATAAACTCCCCTTTTTAGATATTTGCATAGAGAGAACAGAAGGAACTTTTACAACGTCAGTATACAGGAAACCTACATATACAGGATTAACTACTAAATTTAACTCAAACGTTCCCCTCCAATATAAACGTAATTTAATCCTAACTCTGGTGACTAGGGCCTATAATTTATGCTCCTCATATTTTTCTCTACATAATGAGCTTCAGTTTCTGAGGAAAACCCTGTACCACAATGGATTCCCAACTAAATTTGTAGATAAGTATATTGGAACACAGCTAACTAAATTAAGAACCAATACTTTCAAAAAAATTCACACGGTTGAAAAAGCTAAAGTTTATTTTTCAGTTACAGTATTTAGGTCCAAAATCAAATTTTTTACGTAACAGGATAATCAAACTAATGCACGACTTTTATCCGCAGATATCGTTGAGGGTGGTGTTTAAATCTCCCCAAATCCTGTCTCAGTGTTTTATGTTCAAAGACCGTGTCCCGGATGTCCTGCAGTCCTCGGTGGTGTATCGATTTCAGTGTGGGTGCTGTAATGCATCCTATATTGGTCAAACTAAGCGCCATCTAGCTACCAGGATTGCCGAGCATCAGGGAAGGTCTCATAGGACAGGACTCCCAATCTCGAAACCATCATTTTCCGCAGTTCGAAATCATTCAGATTCGGAAAGTCACCCTATAAATAACCAGAACTTTCGAATTTTGTTCACTGCACGAGATGACTTGACTAGACTTATAGCGGAGTCTCTACTAACGGCAGAGCTACGACCATCCCTTGGCTCACACGACTCCTCTACACAGTTGCTCTGTTTTTAGCTGGTAAATTGTTGTATTGTAATTTTATTTCATATGACCTGCTCTGTTCCCTGTTATTTTATTCTGTGGAAGATAAAATTATATATTGGCTTATTTTCTATTTTTTGTGTGTTTTTATTTTTGTTTTAGGTCTGAAGATGGTTTGTGTTATGAAACCGAAACGTCACCAATAATAAATCATGTACATCATCACTCTGGTTTTGCTGGCCATCATTAGATTCCGCTTCCCACAGCACGAAAGTATCGCTAATGTCATCAGAAATCGCTATGGAGAACCAGTGCTTCAAGTCTACAGGCATAGTCAGCGCCTGGATCACAAGTTACGTAAAGCCCACCAGGATCTTCAGTTTCTCAATATCTGCCAGAATCATGACGTAACCCCGACATTTTTGAACTTTAAAACTCATAGTAGATACCTTCAGTCTACTCGGCTGTATAAAAATTGCCAACGTAAGCTTCTTACCAGTGAAATTAAAACTAAAAGTAAACATGTAAATTCCTTAAAACTACGTTTGGATGAGTCTTTGGTTAAATTAAAATCTGCAGTTTCGTATATTGATTATATACATCTGACCAGCTTAATTGAACGCACTAACGTAAATTCCCTTGCTAGAACTAAATTTATACACCAAAAAAAATTAAAGAAAATTGGTTTTGTAGATCCCCAAGGTATATCTCCCGACAGAGTAATTTATAATTTTTCGTCGAGAAGTCTCTGCAGTGTGGAAAAGTCCCTTTTATCTAGGGGGTTGAAATTTTCTTTCACCCCCAGGAAGAGTAGTTTTTTATCCCACTTTCTCCCTTTTGAGAAGCTTTTTAAAATCTTGTCAAACCATGCCTTTTTTCCCAACAAGGGTAGAACCTTCGATTATTTTAAAAGTAGTTTAAAGCATCTGGCTTTTTCTAGTTTTTATAATTATAAAGCTCGGAGTTCTTTCACTAAGGAAGAATATGCTGCCCTCAAGGATTTGAAATCTGACAACTCTTTAATCATTTTAAGACCTGACAAGGGTAATGAAGTAGTGTTACTGAATAGGACAGACTATAACTCTAAGATGCTTGATATACTTAGTGATTCTTCAAAATTTTGTAGGGTGACTGGGGATATATTTCAGCTTATATTGAGGAATGAAGATAAAATTAACAATTTTCTTAGAAACTTGAAATCTAAACATGCAATTGAGGAAACTACTTATTCGGAATTATTTGTATCAGGTTCAAAACCAGGTGTCTTATATGGTTTGCCTAAGGTTCATAAGGAGGACTGCCCACTTCGACCTATACTATCTGCCCTAAACACTGTCAATTATAATCTTGCTAAGTATCTTGTTCCATTGCTGTCTCCGATAACTTTTAATGATTACACTGTGAAAGATTCTTTTTCTTTTGCTAAAGAAATTTGTGAACTTAAATTTAACGATTGTTTCATGGCTTCATTTGATGTAAAATCCCTATTCACAAATATCCCCCTTGATGAAACTGTGGATATCTGCCGTGATACTTTGTTTAATGAAACTAACAACATTGGAGGGTTAAATAAAGACCAATTTCATAGACTGCTCTCATTGTCAGTGCAAGACTGTTACTTTACTTTTAATGGTTCTTACTTTAAACAAGTCGACGGAGTGGCTATGGGAAATCCTCTTGGACCCAGCCTTGCTAATGCTTTTTAGCTTATCACGAATCTATATGGTTAAAGGATTGTCCCACCCATTTTAAGCCACTCTATTTCAAACGCTACGTGGATGACACGTTTGCCATTTTTAGGTCCCAGTCTCATGTGCCCTTGTTTTTGGATTATCTAAATTCTAAACATAAAAATATACAGTTTACCTGTGAAACGGAGCAAAATAATAAACTCCCCTTTTTAGATATTTGCATAGAGAGAACAGAAGGAACTTTTACAACGTCAGTATACAGAAACATAAATATACAGGATTAACTACTAAATTTAACTCAAACGTTCCCCTCCAATATAAACGTAATTTAATCCTAACTCTGGTGACTAGGGCCTATAATTTATGCTCCTCATATTTTTCTCTACATAATGAGCTTCAGTTTCTGAGGAAAACCCTGTACCACAATGGATTCCCAACTAAATTTGTAGATAAGTATATTGGAACACAGCTAACTAAATTAAGAACCAATACTTTCAAAAAAATTCACACGGTTGAAAAAGCTAAAGTTTATTTTTCAGTACAGTATTTAGGTCCAAAATCAAATTTTTTACGTAACAGGATAATCAAACTAATGCACGACTTTTATCCGCAGATATCGTTGAGGGTGGTGTTTAAATCTCCCCAAATCCTGTCTCAGTGTTTTATGTTCAAAGACCGTGTCCCGGATGTCCTGCAGTCCTCGGTGGTGTATCGATTTCAGTGTGGGTGCTGTAATGCATCCTATATTGGTCAAACTAAGCGCCATCTAGCTACCAGGATTGCCGAGCATCAGGGAAGGTCTCATAGGACAGGACTCCCAATCTCGAAACCATCATTTTCCGCAGTTCGAAATCATTCAGATTCGGAAAGTCACCCTATAAATAACCAGAACTTTCGAATTTTGTTCACTGCACGAGATGACTTGACTAGACTTATAGCGGAGTCTCTACTAACGGCAGAGCTACGACCATCCCTTGGCTCACACGACTCCTCTACACAGTTGCTCTGTTTTTAGCTGGTAAATTGTTGTATTGTAATTTATTTCATATGACCTGCTCTGTTCCCTGTTATTTTATTCTGTGGAAGATAAAATTATATATTGGCTTATTTTCTATTTTTTGTGTGTTTTTATTTTTGTTTTAGGTCTGAAGATGGTTTGTGTTATGAAACCGAAACGTCACCAATAATAAATCATGTACATCATCACTCTGGTTTTGCTGGCCATCATTAGATTCCGCTTCCCACAGCACGAAAGTATCGCTAATGTCATCAGAAATCGCTATGGAGAACCAGTGCTTCAAGTCTACAGGCATAGTCAGCGCCTGGATCACAAGTTACGTAAAGCCCACCAGGATCTTCAGTTTCTCAATATCTGCCAGAATCATGACCTAACCCCGACATTTTTGAACTTTAAAACTCATAGTAGATACCTTCAGTCTACTCGGCTGTATAAAAATTGCCAACGTAAACTTCTTACCAGTGAAATTAAAACTAAAAGTAAACATGTAAATTCCTTAAAACTACGTTTGGATGAGTCTTTGGTTAAATTAAAATCTGCAGTTTCGTATATTGATTATGTACATCTGACCAGCTTAATTGAACGCACTAACGTAAATTCCCTTGCTAGAACTAAATTTATACACCAAAAAAAATTAAAGAAAATTGGTTTTGTAGATCCCCAAGGTATATCTCCCGACAGAGTAATTTATAATTTTTCGTCCAGAAGTCTCTGCAGTGTGGAAAAGTCCCTTTTATCTAGGTGGTTGAAATTTTCTTTTCCCCCCAGGAAGAGTAGTTTTTTATCCCACTTTCTCCCTTTTGAGAAGCTTTTTAAAATCTTGTCAAACCATGCCTTTTTTCCCAACAAGGGTAGAACCTTCGATTATTTTAAAAGTAGTTTAAAGCATCTGGCTTTTTCTAGTTTTTATAATTATAAAGCTCGGAGTTCTTTCACTAAGGAAGAATATGCTGCCCTCAAGGATTTGAAATCTGACAACTCTTTAATCATTTTAAGACCTGACAAGGGTAATGGAGTAGTGTTACTGAATAGGACAGACTATAACTCTAAGATGCTTGATATACTTAGTGATTCTTCAAAATTTTGTAGGGTGACTGGGGATATATTTCAGCTTATATTGAGGAGTGAAGATAAAATTAACAATTTTCTTAGAAACTTGAAATCTAAACATGCAATTGAGGAAACTACTTATTCGGAATTATTTGTATCAGGTTCAAAACCAGGTGTCTTATATGGTTTGCCTAAGGTTCATAAGGAGGACTGCCCACTTCGTCCTATACTATCTGCCCTAAACACTGTCAATTATAATCTTGCTAAGTATCTTGTTCCATTGCTGTCTCCGATAACTTTTAATGATTACACTGTGAAAGATTCTTTTTCTTTTGCTAAAGAAATTTGTGAACTTAAATTTAACGATTGTTTCATGGCTTCATTTGATGTAAAATCCCTATTCACAAATATCCTCCTTGATGAAACTGTGGATATCTGCCGTGATACTTTGTTTAATGAAACTAACAACATTGGAGGGTTAAATAAAGACCAATTTCATAGACTGCTCTCATTGTCAGTGCAAGACTGTTACTTTACTTTTAATGGTTCTTACTTTAAACCAGTCGACGGAGTGGCTATGGGAAATCCTCTTGGACCCAGCCTTGCTAATGCTTTTTTAGCTTATCACGAATCTATATGGTTAAAGGATTGTCCCACCCATTTTAAGCCACTCTATTTCAAACGCTACGTGGATGACACGTTTGCCATTTTTAGGTCCCCGTCTCATGTGCCCTTGTTTTTGGATTATCTAAATTCTAAACATAAAAATATACAGTTTACCTGTGAAACGGAGCAAAATAATAAACTCCCCTTTTTAGATATTTGCATAGAGAGAACAGAAGGAACTTTTACAACGTCAGTATACAGGAAACCTACATATACAGGATTAACTACTAAATTTAACTCAAACGTTCCCCTCCAATATAAACGTAATTTAATCCTAACTCTGGTGACTAGGGCCTATAATTTATGCTCCTCATATTTTTCTCTACATAATGAGCTTCAGTTTCTGAGGAAAACCCTGTACCACAATGGATTCCCAACTAAATTTGTAGATAAGTATATTGGAACACAGCTAACTAAATTAAGAACCAATAATGTGAAAAAAATTCACACGGTTGAAAAAGCTAAAGTTTATTTTTCAGTACAGTATTTAGGTCCAAAATCAAATTTTTTACGTAACGGGATAATCAAACTAATGCACGACTTTTATCCGCAGATATCGTTGAGGGTGGTGTTTAAATCTCCCCAAATCCTGTCTCAGTGTTTTATGTTCAAAGACCGTGTCCCGGATGCCCTGCAGTCCTCGGTGGTGTATCGATTTCAGTGTGGGTGCTGTAATGCATCCTATATTGGTCAAACTAAGCGCCATCTAGCTACCAGGATTGCCGAGCATCAGAGAAGGTCTCATAGGACAGGACTCCCAATCTCGAAACCAACATTTTCCGCAGTTCGAAATCATTCAGATTCGGAAAGTCACCCTATAAATAACCAGAACTTTCGAATTTTGTTCACTGCACGAGATGACTTGACGACTTATAGCGGAGTCTCTACTAACGGCAGAGCTACGACCATCCCTTGGCTCACACGACTCCTCTACACAGTTGCTCTGTTTTTAGCTGGTAAATTGTTGTATTGTAATTTATTTCATATGACCTGCTCTGTTCCCTGTTATTTTATTCTGTGGAAGATAAAATTATATATTGGCTTATTTTCTATTTTTTGTGTGTTTTTATTTTTGTTTTAGGTCTGAAGATGGTTTGTGTTATGAAACCGAAACGTCACCAATAATAAATCATGTACATCATCACTCTGGTTTTGCTGGCCATCATTAGATTCCGCTTCCCACAGCACGAAAGTATCGCTAATGTCATCAGAAATCGCTATGGAGAACCAGTGCTTCAAGTCTACAGGCATAGTCAGCGCCTGGATCACAAGTTACGTAAAGCCCACCAGGATCTTCAGTTTCTCAATATCTGCCAGAATCATGACCTAACCCCGACATTTTTGAACTTTAAAACTCATAGTAGATACCTTCAGTCTACTCGGCTGTATAAAAATTGCCAACGTAAACTTCTTACCAGTGAAATTAAAACTAAAAGTAAACATGTAAATTCCTTAAAACTACGTTTGGATGAGTCTTTGGTTAAATTAAAATCTGCAGTTTCGTATATTGATTATGTACATCTGACCAGCTTAATTGAACGCACTAACGTAAATTCCCTTGCTAGAACTAAATTTATACACCAAAAAAAATTAAAGAAAATTGGTTTTGTAGATCCCCAAGGTATATCTCCCGACAGAGTAATTTATAATTTTTCGTCGAGAAGTCTCTGCAGTGTGGAAAAGTCCCTTTTATCTAGGGGGTTGAAATTTTCTTTCCCCTAGGAAGAGTAGTTTTTTATCCCACTTTCTCCCTTTTGAGAAGCTTTTTAAAATCTTGTCAAACCATGCCTTTTTCCCAACAAGGGTAGAACCTTCGATTATTTTAAAAAGTAGTTTAAAGCATCTGGCTTTTTCTAGTTTTTATAATTATAAAGCTCGGAGTTCTTTCACTAAGGAAGAATATGCTGCCCTCAAGGATTTGAAATCTGACAACTCTTTAATCATTTTAAGACCTGACAAGGGTAATGGAGTAGTGTTACTGAATAGGACAGACTATAACTCTAAGATGCTTGATATACTTAGTGATTCTTCAAAATTTTGTAGGGTGACTGGGGATATATTTCAGCTTATATTGAGGAATGAAGATAAAATTAACAATTTTCTTAGAAACTTGAAATCTAAACATGCAATTGAGAAACTACTTATTCGGAATTATTTGTATCAGGTTCAAAACCAGGTGTCTTATATGGTTTGCCTAAGGTTCATAAGGAGGACTGCCCACTTCGTCCTATACTATCTGCCCTAAACACTGTCGATTATAATCTTGCTAAGTATCTTGTTCCATTGCTGTCTCCGATAACTTTTAATGATTACACTGTGAAAGATTCTTTTTCTTTTGCTAAAGAAATTTGTGAACTTAAATTTATCGATTGTTTCATGGCTTCATTTGATGTAAAATCCCTATTCACAAATATCCCCCTTGATGAAACTGTGGATATCTGCCGTGATACTTTGTTTAATGAAACTAACAACATTGGAGGGTTAAATAAAGACCAATTTCATAGACTGCTCTCATTGTCAGTGCAAGACTGTTACTTTACTTTTAATGGTTCTTACTTTAAACAAGTCGACGGAGTGGCTATGGGAAATCCTCTTGGACCCAGCCTTGCTAATGCTTTTTTAGCTTATCACGAATCTATATGGTTAAAGGATTGTCCCACCCATTTTAAGCCACTCTATTTCAAACGCTACGTGGATGACACGTTTGCCATTTTTAGGTCCCCGTCTCATGTGCCCTTGTTTTTGGATTATCTAAATTCTAAACATAAAAATATACAGTTTACCTGTGAAACGGAGCAAAATAATAAACTCCCCTTTTTAGATATTTGCATAGAGAGAACAGAAGGAACTTTTACAACGTCAGTATACAGGAAACCTACATATACAGGATTAACTACTAAATTTAACTCAAACGTTCCCCTCCAATATAAACGTAATTTAATCCTAACTCTGGTGACTAGGGCCTATAATTTATGCTCCTCATATTTTTCTCTACATAATGAGCTTCAGTTTCTGAGGAAAACCCTGTACCACAATGGATTCCCAACTAAATTTGTAGATAAGTATATTGGAACACAGCTAACTAAATTAAGAACCAATACTTTCAAAAAAATTCACACGGTTGAAAAAGCTAAAGTTTATTTTTCAGTACAGTATTTAGGTCCAAAATCAAATTTTTTACGTAACAGGATAATCAAACTAATGCACGACTTTTATCCGCAGATATCGTTGAGGGTGGTGTTTAAATCTCCCCAAATCCTGTCTCAGTGTTTTATGTTCAAAGACCGTGTCCCGGATGTCCTGCAGTCCTCGGTGGTGTATCGATTTCAGTGTGGGTGCTGTAATGCATCCTATATTGGTCAAACTAAGCGCCATCTAGCTACCAGGATTGCCGAGCATCAGGGAAGGTCTCATAGGACAGGACTCCCAATCTCGAAACCATCATTTTCCGCAGTTCGAAATCATTCAGATTCGGAAAGTCACCCTATAAATAACCAGAACTTTCGAATTTTGTTCACTGCACGAGATGACTTGACTAGACTTATAGCGGAGTCTCTACTAACGGCAGAGCTACGACCATCCCTTGGCTCACACGACTCCTCTACACAGTTGCTCTGTTTTTAGCTGGTAAATTGTTGTATTGTAATTTATTTCATATGACCTGCTCTGTTCCCTGTTATTTTATTCTGTGGAAGATAAAATTATATATTGGCTTATTTTCTATTTTTTGTGTTTTTATTTTTGTTTTAGGTCTGAAGATGGTTTGTGTTATAAAACCGAAACGTCACCAATAATAAATCATGTACATCATCACTCTGGTTTTGCTGGCCATCATTAGATTCCGCTTCCCACAGCACGAAAGTATCGCTAATGTCATCAGAAATCGCTATGGAGAACCAGTGCTTCAAGTCTACAGGCATAGTCAGCGCCTGGATCACAAGTTACGTAAAGCCCACCAGGATCTTCAGTTTCTCAATATCTGCCAGAATCATGACCTAACCCCGACATTTTTGAACTTTAAAACTCATAGTAGATACCTTCAGTCTACTCGGCTGTATAAAAATTGCCAACGTAAACTTCTTACCAGTGAAATTAAAACTAAAAGTAAACATGTAAATTCCTTAAAACTACGTTTGGATGAGTCTTTGGTTAAATTAAAATCTGCAGTTTCGTATATTGATTATGTACATCTGACCAGCTTAATTGAACGCACTAACGTAAATTCCCTTGCTAGAACTAAATTTATACACCAAAAAAAAATAAAGAAAATTGGTTTTGTAGATCCCCAAGGTATATCTCCCGACAGAGTAATTTATAATTTTTCGTCGAGAAGTCTCTGCAGTGTGGAAAAGTCCCTTTTATCTAGGGGTTGAAATTTTCTTTCCCCCAGGAAGAGTAGTTTTTTATCCCACTTTCTCCCTTTTGAGAAGCTTTTTAAAATCTTGTCAAACCATGCCTTTTCCCAACAAGGGTAGAACCTTCGATTATTTTAAAAAGTAGTTTAAAGCATCTGGCTTTTTCTAGTTTTTATAATTATAAAGCTCGGAGTTCTTTCACTAAGGAAGAATATGCTGCCCTCAAGGATTTGAAAATCTGACAACTCTTTAATCATTTTAAGACCTGACAAGGGTAATGGAGTAGTGTTACTGAATAGGACAGACTATAACTCTAAGATGCTTGATATACTTAGTGATTCTTCAAAATTTTGTAGGGTGACTGGGGATATATTTCAGCTTATATTGAGGAGTGAAGATAAAATTAACAATTTTCTTAGAAACTTGAAATCTAAACATGCAATTGAGGAAACTACTTATTCGGAATTATTTGTATCAGGTTCAAAACCAGGTGTCTTATATGGTTTGCCTAAGGTTCATAAGGAGGACTGCCCACTTCGTCCTATACTATCTGCCCTAAACACTGTCAATTATAATCTTGCTAAGTATCTTGTTCCATTGCTGTCTCCGATAACTTTTAATGATTACACTGTGAAAGATTCTTTTTCTTTTGCTAAAGAAATTTGTGAACTTAAATTTAACGATTGTTTCATGGCTTCATTTGATGTAAAATCCCTATTCACAAATATCCTCCTTGATGAAACTGTGGATATCTGCCGTGATACTTTGTTTAATGAAACTAACAACATTGGAGGGTTAAATAAAGACCAATTTCATAGACTGCTCTCATTGTCAGTGCAAGACTGTTACTTTACTTTTAATGGTTCTTACTTTAAACCAGTCGACGGAGTGGCTATGGGAAATCCTCTTGGACCCAGCCTTGCTAATGCTTTTTTAGCTTATCACGAATCTATATGGTTAAAGGATTGTCCCACCCATTTTAAGCCACTCTATTTCAAACGCTACGTGGATGACACGTTTGCCATTTTTAGGTCCCCGTCTCATGTGCCCTTGTTTTTGGATTATCTAAATTCTAAACATAAAAATATACAGTTTACCTGTGAAACGGAGCAAAATAATAAACTCCCCTTTTTAGATATTTGCATAGAGAGAACAGAAGGAACTTTTACAACGTCAGTATACAGGAAACCTACATATACAGGATTAACTACTAAATTTAACTCAAACGTTCCCCTCCAATATAAACGTAATTTAATCCTAACTCTGGTGACTAGGGCCTATAATTTATGCTCCTCATATTTTTCTCTACATAATGAGCTTCAGTTTCTGAGGAAAACCCTGTACCACAATGGATTCCCAACTAAATTTGTAGATAAGTATATTGGAACACAGCTAACTAAATTAAGAACCAATAATGTGAAAAAAATTCACACGGTTGAAAAAGCTAAAGTTTATTTTTCAGTACAGTATTTAGGTCCAAAATCAAATTTTTACGTAACGGGATAATCAAACTAATGCACGACTTTTATCCGCAGATATCGTTGAGGGTGGTGTTTAAATCTCCCCAAATCCTGTCTCAGTGTTTTATGTTCAAAGACCGTGTCCCGGATGCCCTGCAGTCCTCGGTGGTGTATCGATTTCAGTGTGGGTGCTGTAATGCATCCTATATTGGTCAAACTAAGCGCCATCTAGCTACCAGGATTGCCGAGCATCAGAGAAGGTCTCATAGGACAGGACTCCCAATCTCGAAACCAACATTTTCCGCAGTTCGAAATCATTCAGATTCGGAAAGTCACCCTATAAATAACCAGAACTTTCGAATTTTGTTCACTGCACGAGATGACTTGACGACTTATAGCGGAGTCTCTACTAACGGCAGAGCTACGACCATCCCTTGGCTCACACGACTCCTCTACACAGTTGCTCTGTTTTTAGCTGGTAAATTGTTGTATTGTAATTTTATTTCATATGACCTGCTCTGTTCCCTGTTATTTTATTCTGTGGAAGATAAAATTATATATTGGCTTATTTTCTATTTTTTGTGTGTTTTTATTTTTGTTTTAGGTCTGAAGATGGTTTGTGTTATGAAACCGAAACGTCACCAATAATAAATCATGTACATCATCACTCTGGTTTTCCTGGCCATCATTAGATTCCGCTTCCCACAGCACGAAAGTATCGCTAATGTCATCAGAAATCGCTATGGAGAACCAGTGCTTCAAGTCTACAGGCATAGTCAGCGCCTGGATCACAAGTTACGTAAAGCCCACCAGGATCTTCAGTTTCTCAATATCTGCCAGAATCATGACCTAACCCCGACATTTTTGAACTTTAAAACTCATAGTAGATACCTTCAGTCTACTCGGCTGTATAAAAATTGCCAACGTAAACTTCTTACCAGTGAAATTAAAACTAAAAGTAAACATGTAAATTCCTTAAAACTACGTTTGGATGAGTCTTTGGTTAAATTAAAATCTGCAGTTTCGTATATTGATTATGTACATCTGACCAGCTTAATTGAACGCACTAACGTAAATTCCCTTGCTAGAACTAAATTTATACACCAAAAAAAAATAAAGAAAATTGGTTTTGTAGATCCCCAAGGTATATCTCCCGACAGAGTAATTTATAATTTTTCGTCGAGAAGTCTCTGCAGTGTGGAAAAGTCCCTTTTATCTAGGGGGTTGAAATTTTCTTTCCCCCCCAGGAAGAGTAGTTTTTTATCCCACTTTCTCCCTTTTGAGAAGCTTTTTAAAATCTTGTCAAACCATGCCTTTTTTCCCAACAAGGGTAGAACCTTCGATTATTTTAAAAGTAGTTTAAAGCATCTGGCTTTTTCTAGTTTTTATAATTATAAAGCTCGGAGTTCTTTCACTAAGGAAGAATATGCTGCCCTCAAGGATTTGAAATCTGACAACTCTTTAATCATTTTAAGACCTGACAAGGGTAATGGAGTAGTGTTACTGAATAGGACAGACTATAACTCTAAGATGCTTGATATACTTAGTGATTCTTCAAAATTTTGTAGGGTGACTGGGGATATATTTCAGCTTATATTGAGGAGTGAAGATAAAATTAACAATTTTCTTAGAAACTTGAAATCTAAACATGCAATTGAGGAAACTACTTATTCGGAATTATTTGTATCAGGTTCAAAACCAGGTGTCTTATATGGTTTGCCTAAGGTTCATAAGGAGGACTGCCCACTTCGTCCTATACTATCTGCCCTAAACACTGTCGATTATAATCTTGCTAAGTATCTTGTTCCATTGCTGTCTCCGATAACTTTTAATGATTACACTGTGAAAGATTCTTTTCTTTTGCTAAAGAAATTTGTGAACTTAAATTTATCGATTGTTTCATGGCTTCATTTGATGTAAAATCCCTATTCACAAATATCCCCTTGATGAAACTGTGGATATCTGCCGTGATACTTTGTTTAATGAAACTAACAACATTGGAGGGTTAAATAAAGACCAATTTCATAGACTGCTCTCATTGTCAGTGCAAGACTGTTACTTTACTTTTAATGGTTCTTACTTTAAACAAGTCGACGGAGTGGCTATGGGAAATCCTCTTGGACCCAGCCTTGCTAATGCTTTTTTAGCTTATCACGAATCTATATGGTTAAAGGATTGTCCCACCCATTTTAAGCCACTCTATTTCAAACGCTACGTGGATGACACGTTTGCCATTTTTAGGTCCCAGTCTCATGTGCCCTTGTTTTTGGATTATCTAAATTCTAAACATAAAAATATACAGTTTACCTGTGAAACGGAGCAAAATAATAAACTCCCCTTTTTAGATATTTGCATAGAGAGAACAGAAGGAACTTTTACAACGTCAGTATACAGGAAACCTACATATACAGGATTAACTACTAAATTTAACTCAAACGTTCCCCTCCAATATAAACGTAATTTAATCCTAACTCTGGTGACTAGGGCCTATAATTTATGCTCCTCATATTTTTCTCTACATAATGAGCTTCAGTTTCTGAGGAAAACCCTGTACCACAATGGATTCCCAACTAAATTTGTAGATAAGTATATTGGAACACAGCTAACTAAATTAAGAACCAATACTTTGAAAAAAATTCACACGGTTGAAAAAGCTAAAGTTTATTTTTCAGTACAGTATTTAGGTCCAAAATCAAATTTTTTACGTAACGGGATAATCAAACTAATGCACGACTTTTATCCGCAGATATCGTTGAGGGTGGTGTTTAAATCTCCCCAAATCCTGTCTCAGTGTTTTATGTTCAAAGACCGTGTCCCGGATGCCCTGCAGTCCTCGGTGGTGTATCGATTTCAGTGTGGGTGCTGTAATGCATCCTATATTGGTCAAACTAAGCGCCATCTAGCTACCAGGATTGCCGAGCATCAGGGAAGGTCTCATAGGACAGGACTCCCAATCTCGAAACCATCATTTTCCGCAGTTCGAAATCATTCAGATTCGGAAAGTCACCCTATAAATAACCAGAACTTTCGAATTTTGTTCACTGCACGAGATGACTTGACTAGACTTATAGCGGAGTCTTTACTAACGGCAGAGCTACGACCATCCCTTGGCTCACACGACTCCTCTACACAGTTGCTCTGTTTTTAGCTGGTAAATTGTTGTATTGTAATTTATTTCATATGACCTGCTCTGTTCCCTGTTATTTTATTCTGTGGAAGATAAAATTATATATTGGCTTATTTTCTATTTTTTGTGTTTTTATTTTTGTTTTAGGTCTGAAGATGGTTTGTGTTATGAAACCGAAACGTCACCAATAATAAATCATGTACATCATCACTCTGGTTTTCCTGGCCATCATTAGATTCCGCTTCCCACAGCACGAAAGTATCGCTAATGTCATCAGAAATCGCTATGGAGAACCAGTGCTTCAAGTCTACAGGCATAGTCAGCGCCTGGATCACAAGTTACGTAAAGCCCACCAGGATCTTCAGTTTCTCAATATCTGCCAGAATCATGACGTAACCCCGACATTTTTGAACTTTAAAACTCATAGTAGATACCTTCAGTCTACTCGGCTGTATAAAAATTGCCAACGTAAACTTCTTACCAGTGAAATTAAAACTAAAAGTAAACATGTAAATTCCTTAAAACTACGTTTGGATGAGTCTTTGGTTAAATTAAAATCTGCAGTTTCGTATATTGATTATGTACATCTGACCAGCTTAATTGAACGCACTAACGTAAATTCCCTTGCTAGAACTAAATTTATACACCAAAAAAAAATAAAGAAAATTGGTTTTGTAGATCCCCAAGGTATATCTCCCGACAGAGTAATTTATAATTTTTCGTCGAGAAGTCTCTGCAGTGTGGAAAAGTCCCTTTTATCTAGGGGGTTGAAATTTTCTTTCACCCTAGGAAGAGTAGTTTTTTATCCCACTTTCTCCCTTTTGAGAAGCTTTTTAAAAATCTTGTCAAACCATGCCTTTTCCCAACAAGGGTAGAACCTTCGATTATTTTAAAAGTAGTTTTAAAGCATCTGGCTTTTTCTAGTTTTTATAATTATAAAGCTCGTAGTTCTTTCACTAAGGAAAGAATATGCTGCCCTCAAGGATTTGAAATCTGACAACTCTTTAATCATTTTAAGACCTGACAAGGGTAATGGAGTAGTGTTACTGAATAGGACAGACTATAACTCTAAGATGCTTGATATACTTAGTGATTCTTCAAAATTTTGTAGGGTGACTGGGGATATATTTCAGCTTATATTGAGGAGTGAAGATAAAATTAACAATTTTCTTAGAAACTTGAAATCTAAACATGCAATTGAGGAAACTACTTATTCGGAATTATTTGTATCAGGTTCAAAACCAGGTGTCTTATATGGTTTGCCTAAGGTTCATAAGGAGGACTGCCCACTTCGTCCTATACTATCTGCCCTAAACACTGTCGATTATAATCTTGCTAAGTATCTTGTTCCATTGCTGTCTCCGATAACTTTTAATGATTACACTGTGAAAGATTCTTTTTCTTTTGCTAAAGAAATTTGTGAACTTAAATTTATCGATTGTTTCATGGCTTCATTTGATGTAAAATCCCTATTCACAAATATCCCCCTTGATGAAACTGTGGATATCTGCCGTGATACTTTGTTTAATGAAACTAACAACATTGGAGGGTTAAATAAAGACCAATTTCATAGACTGCTCTCATTGTCAGTGCAAGACTGTTACTTTACTTTTAATGGTTCTTACTTTAAACAAGTCGACGGAGTGGCTATGGGAAATCCTCTTGGACCCAGCCTTGCTAATGCTTTTTTAGCTTATCACGAATCTATATGGTTAAAGGACTGTCCCACCCATTTTAAGCCACTCTATTTCAAACGCTACGTGGATGACACGTTTGCCATTTTTAGGTCCCCGTCTCATGTGCCCTTGTTTTTGGATTATCTAAATTCTAAACATAAAAGTATACAGTTTACCTGTGAAACGGAGCAAAATAATAAACTCCCCTTTTTAGATATTTGCATAGAGAGAACAGAAGGAACTTTTACAACGTCAGTATACAGGAAACCTACATATACAGGATTAACTACTAAATTTAACTCAAACGTTCCCCTCCAATATAAACGTAATTTAATCCTAACTCTGGTGACTAGGGCCTATAATTTATGCTCCTCATATTTTTCTCTACATAATGAGCTTCAGTTTCTGAGGAAAACCCTGTACCACAATGGATTCCCAACTAAATTTGTAGATAAGTATATTGGAACACAGCTAACTAAATTAAGAACCAATACTTTGAAAAAAATTCACACGGTTGAAAAAGCTAAAGTTTATTTTTCAGTACAGTATTTAGGTCCAAAATCAAATTTTTTACGTAACAGGATAATCAAACTAATGCACGACTTTTATCCGCAGATATCGTTGAGGGTGGTGTTTAAATCTCCCCAAATCCTGTCTCAGTGTTTTATGTTCAAAGACCGTGTCCCGGATGCCCTGCAGTCCTCGGTGGTGTATCGATTTCAGTGTGGGTGCTGTAATGCATCCTATATTGGTCAAACTAAGCGCCATCTAGCTACCAGGATTGCCGAGCATCAGGGAAGGTCTCATAGGACAGGACTCCCAATCTCGAAACCATCATTTTCTGCAGTTCGAAATCATTCAGATTCGGAAAGTCACCCTATAAATAACCAGAACTTTCGAATTTTGTTCACTGCACGAGATGACTTGACTAGACTTATAGCGGAGTCTCTACTAACGGCAGAGCTACGACCATCCCTTGGCTCACACGACTCCTCTACACAGTTGCTCTGTTTTTAGCTGGTAAATTGTTGTATTGTAATTTTATTTCATATGACCTGCTCTGTTCCCTGTTATTTTATTCTGTGGAAGATAAAATTATATTTTGGTTTATTTTCTATTTTTTGTGTGTTTTTATTTTTGTTTTAGGTCTGAAGATGGTTTGTGTTATAAAACCGAAACGTCACCAATAATAAATCATGTACATCACTCTGGTTTTGCTGGCCATCATTATATATATATATATATATATATATATATATATATATATATATATATATATATATATATATATATATAAACATATTATATATATATATATATATATATATATATATATATATATATAAACACATATTATATATATATATAAACACATATTATATATATATATATATATATATATATATATATATATATATATATATATAAACACATATTATATATATATATATATATATATATATATATAAACACATATTATATATATATATATATATATATATATATATATATATATATATATATAAACACATTATATATATATATATATATATATATATATATATATATAAAACACATATTATATATAACTATATACATATATATATATATATATATATATATATATATATATATAATTAAACACATATATATATATATATATATATATATATATATATATATATATATATATATATATATAAACACATATTATATATATATATATATATATATATATATATATATATATATATATATATAAACACATATTATATATATATATATATATATATATATATATATATATATATATAAACACATATTATATATATATATATATATATATATATATATATAAACACATATATATATATATATATATATATATATATATATATATATATATATATATATATATATAAACACATATTATATATATATATATATATATATATATATATATATATATATAAACACATATTATATATATATATATATATATATATATATATATATATATATAAACACATATTATATATATATATATATATATATATATATATATATATATATATATATATAAACACATATTATATATATATATATATATATATATATATAAACACATATTATATATATATATATATATATATATATATATATATATATATATAAACACATATTATATATATATATATATATATATATATATATATATATATATATATATATATATATATATATATATATATATATATATATATATATATATATATATATATATATATATATATATATAAACACATATTTATATATATAAACACATATTATATATATATATATATATATATATATATATATATATATATATATATATATATATATATATATATATATATATATATTCATTTCATTCATTGCCAGACGCCATTTATCCCAAACGGGGTGGCCAAGGGCTTAGAGTTAATTGTTTTACAGGGAGGGGCACTAATCCTCCACCAAACCAACTTGACACGTAGTGATTCCAACAGCATCTGGTGTTCCCCGGCTGTCACCCATCAAATTACTAACCAGACCCAACGTGATATATATATATATATATATATATATATATATATATATATATATATATATATATAATGTGTTATGTAGTTCTGGTTATTCTTGTAGGGAACATTTTGCAGGCTTCTGGCCATTGAGACCCTCTTCCTTGCATCATAACACACACACACACACACACACACACACAGTCAAAGGAGGCAGACGTGTGACATCGGCGCTCCGTACCGAACCAACACGGCCAGTGGCATTACTTAAATTAGTATCTTTGCATGAGTCAAGCTCTGTACCAGGTTAGACTAAATGATTTTTCATTATTAAAAGAAAAAAAAAATAAGAAGGTTAAACAAGACTTGTTCAAACAGAAAAGATAACCAAGACGAAAGAATGCGCTCAGTCAGCTGAGGTTTATTTACAGCAGCACGGGGAATGTAAGTACATACTCTGTACTTTTAGTATTGCAAAATGGATACATACTTTAGTAAAGCAAATCTGGAAAAGAAAAGGGATAAAGGTAGAAAGTAAAATGATGATATCTACCAAGAACTGGTTGAAGTGGAGACTCACAACAGACTGGTTGAACGTGTACACAAACTAGAAATGGCTTTGAAAAATGAAATTGATGAAATAAAGAAGCAGATGCACTTGCAAAAGGAAGAAATAGAAAAGCAAGGAAGGGAGGCCAACAAGAAAGACACAACCATCATTGAACTAACAGTGGAACTGTGTACACTTAGGAAGAAAATGCGTAAAATGGCAAGTACAGTAGTCAATCACAAGAGTGTTATGGAAGAGTTCAAAAATGACACAGAGACAATTAGGCAAGTAAGCAGTCTGATAGACCAAAGCAGTGATATTGAGGAGAAGATAACACAGGTGAATGAAGCTGTGCAAAGCTACAAAAATGATGTGGAAACCACGTATGCTGAAATGGTGAAAGTAAAGAAAGACTTAGAAACAAGGGTAGAGGGAAAAAATAGCATTAAACAGGAAGTGAAAAGAATAATCCAAAACAATCCAAAGTTAGTCAGAGATTCAGTAGATATAAACAAATCTATAGTAATCACTGGTATAGAAGAGGAAGAAGTAAAAAACAAGATCACAAGAGACAAAAAGGAGATTGCAAATGTAATGAGCTTACTGAAAGAAGTATCAGAGGAAATCTGTAGTAAAGACATAGAGGAACACAAAAGGTTAGGGAAATACGAGAAAAGCAAGACAAGACCTCTAAAGGTGACTTTCCAGAGTGTAAACACTGTGGAGGAGACACTAAAAAATGCAAAGAATCTTATGGAAAAAGAGGAGTTAAAAAATGTATGGATAAAAAGATGGCTAACACAAGGGGAACTGGAATTACTGAAAGAGAAAAGGGAGGAAGCAAAAACAAAAAATGAGGGAAGATCAGAAGGGAAGAACAAATTTTTTTTACAAAGTAATAGGATTGCAGGTACGAAAGTGGTACACAAACAGGATGGAATAAAAGGGAGGAAGATAGTAAAACCATGTCATGACAAGTATATAAACAAGATGATAAAGTTGATGTACTCAAAAGTGGATGGAATGGTATCTAAATTACTAGAGATGAATGATTATGTCAGAGAAAATGAACCACAAATAATATGCCTAACTGAAACAAAATTAACACCAAGGATATCCAATGACATACTAAACTTAGAGGAATACAATATATGGAGAAGAGACAGAAATTTAAAAAAAGGAGGAGGAATTATAATATTAACTAAGAAAAATCTAAAAGTCAATGAAATAAAACTAGATATACCATCACAAGTAGAACTGATTGCAGTAGAGATCAACACATCTGAAGGGAAAGTAATTGTAGCCAATTTGTACATGCCACCCAGATCAAACACATGGGAAAGAGACGAATATGAGGACCTGGCAGAGAGTACAATTCAGAGTTTAAGATCATTACTACATAAAATGGAAGAGAAATTGGAAAGAATTATACTAACTGGAGATTTTAATACAAATATAAATTGGAATACTCTAGATACAATTAGCCAAGAAAGCTGTTGGGACCAAAAGCTCCTGAATCTCGTGCAAGAGTTTTTCCTAACGCAACATGTGAGGGAAACCACCAGAAAAAGAGGACTCGATGTACCTTCAGTGCTAGATCTAATATTTCCTAGGCAAGAAAATGATATTGACAGTTTAATATATCACACTCCACTCGGCAAAAGCGAACATACAGTACTAAATTATAACTTCAGGATAGCATATGACATAGTTAACAGCAATGAAAGTTACAAAAAGAGCCTAAACTATAAAAAGGGAAATTATCAAGACCTAAAAAAGTATTTCTTAGAAGTTGATTGGAAAAATGAGCTTAGAGGACAAGATTTAAATGTTGTATATAAAAAATTCTGTGAATTTTATGAAATAGGAGTCCAGAAGTACACCCCACAGCACAAAGAAGCAGATAAAAAAATACAGAAATGGTTCAATACAGAATGTAAAAAATCAAAAGAAAGAAGAGATTTGTCGTGGAATAGATACAGAAGACACAATAGTGAAAGGGCGTATAATAATTACAAACAGGCAAGAAACGATTATACAAGAATAAGGAGGGAAGCCCAAAAACAGTTTGAGGAGGACGTAATAAATAAAAGTAGTGATCAACCAAAGCTGTTTTCCAGCTATATCAGAAGCAAAACCAAAGTAAAAGATATAATACAATCCATTACGGACGAGGGAATCACTTATACACAAGAGAAAGATATTTGTGAAGCACTAAATAAGAATTTCCAATTAGTTTTTACAGAAAAATTTTTTTTTGAGAGGGACTATGTGGAACATGCATGTCCACATACAACCAGATATACAAATACCAGAATAAGTAATACAGGAGGAGTTAAGTAAATTAGACAGAGGAAAAGCAAGTGGTCCTGATGAAATTTCATGTTGGGTATTACGAGAATGTGCAAAGGAGTTAAGTAAACCATTATTTTTAATTTTCAAGAATTCCTTGAGTCAAGGTAAACTACCTGATATTTGGAAAAAAGCAAATATTGTCCCCTTATTCAAGAAAGGAAATAGACAAAATCCACTCAACTACCGACCAGTATCACTGACCAGTGTTGTAATAGAAAAGCTAATAAGAAAAGCTTGGGTAAAGCATCTAGAAGAACACAGTATGATAACAGAAAGACAATTTGGTTTTAGAAAAGGAAAGTCATGTGTAACTAATTTGTTGAGTTACTATGACAGAGCAACAAACACAATACAGGAAAGAGAAGGATGGGTGGACAGTATCTATTTAGATTTCAAGAAAGCTTTTGACACAGTACCACACCAAAGACTTTTATGGAAACTCTTCCATCAAGGAGGAATTCGAGGCAAACTGTTTTGTTGGATGCAAGATTTTCTCATAAAAAGAGAAATGAGAACAGTACTAAGAGGAAACTACTCATCACGGAAAGAAGTGACTAATGGAGTACCACAGGGTTCAGTGCTGGCACCAATCATGTTTTTAGTGTATATAAATGATATAAACAGTAACACTGGAAATGAGAGCTATCTGAATATGTTTGCAGATGATGCAAATATACAAAGGAGAATTACTAACACAGACTCTTGTAAAGAGCTACAAGAAGAACTAAATAAACTTCATGAATGGAGTAATACATGGCAAATGGAATTCAATGTGGACAAGTGTCATGTAATCAAGTTTGGTAAAAGTAGAAAAAGACCTGATTGGGATTATAAGTTAGGAAATAAAACCCTATACACATCAGAAAGAGAGAAGGACCTAGGTGTGACTATCAATAACAGACTATCTCCGGCTGACCACATCAGCGAGAAGGTACGGAACATGTATACACTGCTTGCAAATATGAGAATAGCGTTCACATACATAAATGAAGACATGTTAAGAAGGATAATAACATCATTCATTAGACCAACCCTGGAATATGCATCAGTAGTCTGGAGTCCTCATCTCAAAAAACACATAGACAAGATTGAAAAAGTTCAAAGGGCCGCTACAAGATGGATACCAAGCTTAAGGGACCTAAGCTACGAAGAAAGACTAAACAAACTGAATCTACCAACACTACAGGAGAGAAGGAAAAGAGGTGACATGATAATGAAAATAGACATAAATGATTACTTAACATATGGAGAAGCATCAGCAAGAGGACACTGCAAAAAACTGCATAAGAAGAGAGGTGATAAAGACGTAAGGAAATTCAGTTTCCCAAACAGAGCAATTGATCAATGGACTGCACTACCGAATGAAATAGTGTGTTCCAAAACAGTTCACAAATTTAAGGATATGTACGATAAATATGGTTTAAGACACGGGACAGTAAGAGCTTGAATCATTCTTGTAAAGATACAATTAGGTAAGAACAATTAGGTAAGAACACACACACACACACACACACACACACACACACACATATATATATATATATATATATATATATATATATATATATAAGCCATGTTGTTTGTTTGTTTGTTTGTTTGTCCTTCAGTCATGCTGAAACAATGGGCCAGAGACCCCCAGACCCAGGGATGGTTTTAGGGGTGTCAAAATTCAGATCTGGGTCATTCAAGGCCACCGTTGGAGTGTTCACCTCTGGCCTGGGCAACGCCTGGTACCCCTGCATGGGAACTTACATGACCTCCATTTCGGACATAGGCAATTGAATGTTGACTTCCAAAGCCATTTGAGGTCACTTGTTGGAGGTTATTTGATGTTACAGGTAATATACACTGGAACAACTAGACCCAGCAGCCCAACTGTTGGCATGGAGACTCATATGGCCTCCAGTTAGGACATAAGCTATGTAAGGTTGACCTCCGAGGTCATTTGAGGTCACCAGTCAGAGTCATTTGAGGTCATCTGTAATAGATGCTGGAATGACTGGACCCACCAGCCCAATTTCTGGCATGAAGACTCACATGACCTCTATTTAGGACATAGGCTATGTGCGGTTGACCTCCAAGGTCATTTGAGGTCGCTGGTCGAAGGTCTTTTGAGGTCACCGGTAATAGTAAACAAGTGTGCACAAATAATGTGTGTTAGTCTTCGACAGCTGAAATAGACATTTCCAGGACCTCTTATAGTCCCTCTGCAAAAGCATAAGAGATATATGGAATTTGTGGAGGAGAAAGAAAGATTGAGCTAGAACAAAATTAATAGCATTAGATGTTTGCCTTTTTGGCCGGCAATGCTGGGTATCCTTGCTAGTACATATGAGGCGCTGAGTTCATTACCGGGCTAAGCGCCAAAACTACAAAACGACAGAAAATGCTTTTAACCCGCCCCGTCCCGGAGACGTGAATTCATCCTCACATGATGTGCACTCATATCCCGGAGACGTAAATTAATGCGGCAACATTGCAAGGTCCCTAATTTGCACAATTTTCAATTTTTGTGAATGATTTTTGGCACGTATACATGGGACACCTTCCTCTAGAAGACGCCAGGCAGGGACAATGCCTTACCCAGCATGACCTCCTCCCCCCCCTTGCATGACCTTTTCTCAGCAATTCACCTGTTATCAGTGACCTGGCCAGTAAAGCCATGTCATGCCACGGTACGAAATTCAGGGTCAGAGTGATTCCCCAATCGATGACAATGTGGAGGACAAACATTAGAGGAAGAAACAGTCAGAAATGATGATCAGGTAATGTGGCAAAAAAAGGTCAGGAATGGTGACGAGTTAGTGAGTGAAACAATGCTTTTAGTGCCTATATTACCGTTTGAAAACCAATATACTCTCGTACTACATATAAATTCATACCAAATAAATAAATACCGTTTATGAATGGTGTAGAATAGTTATCCTCCCATAGAACTCGTTTTCTTTGCAGCCAGCCTGATAGAAAACTCTGTAAGGAAAGGAGGTACTCCTACCTGGATGGAGTATTTTAAACCTCGGGTGAGCGATTTCTCTATGAATTTTCACTGTTTCTCACCAAAAGTGGATGTTTGAGCCAAAAAAAAAAAAAGGTCCAAAAATGTCGGGACTGGGGCGTACCACTGCCCAGAAAATGTCGGGATGAGGCCGCTTAAAGTCTGGCAACTGTAAAACTTTGATATCTCAGTAACTGCTTGAGTTATTTTATTTTATTTTTTTTTTCATTGTAGCTTATGGTATTTCCTTTATTGCAATAACCTCTATTTTGCACTGTGTGTCATTAATCATGAAGATATCGTGTGAAGAAAGATAATTTTGCCCCCAATTGCCTGACTGATCAGTTAAAAAAATATTTTGACCCTACTAATAACTACAGAAATACATCATAAGAGGCCAATAATATAGCAGCATAATGTCCCAGGAGTGTCATACTGTGGAATAAAATCAAAGTTCTATGACATAAGTATTATTATTTTCACAATACTAGCAGTTTAAAGGTCAGAAACTTTGTGCGTGTTTTTCTCGGAGTTTTTAACCACCAACAAACACGAGCCACATCACAAACATCAAGAAAAACATAATAAATTATTATTTGCTGATAATAATAAAAAAGTAAGATAGCATTCAATGTATGAGGACATTATTAGAAAACCCTTGTAACCTGGACGATAAAAAAAAAAAAAACATAACTTGAACTAAAAAAAAAAAAAAACACAGTTACGAGTACCAGTAACTTCACAAACACAATGACAATAGTAATAATGGTTAAAAAAAATATGATAATAATAATGAGAAAGCACCCACAAGGCAGGTGAGAGAACAATACTGGCCCTTCTCTCCCCTCCATAGTGGCTGGTGGGAATAGTGTCAGGCATCAGCTTATTGACTAGCTGCAGTGCAACCCGACTATCTGATTGGCCAACTTCAAGGGTAGTAAGGAAAGGGGCTGGGATAGAGCCCGGTAATGATCCCACATTCACTTCAACACCATGGGGAGTCAACATAAGGAACAGATGACAGGTTGAACTCATAGGAAAAGCGACCATACAGCTGGTGTAATTCTGGACCCAATCGCTTGTCTTGAGCACCAGAGCGGAACCGGACGGGTTTTTCTGCTGTGTTTCACGACAGCGCAACACACATGTCTACTTAACCAGGATTTGACCCCTTTGTAGGTTGTTTCTCAGCACTTTTTTACTTCTAGCATATAAAGGGATGGCTTAGCTACTTGTTGGTGCATGTCGGTGCTTGGTGGCCATTTTGGTGCTTAGCCCAGTAATGAACTCAGCGCCATATATATATATATATATATATATATATATATATATATATATATATATATATATTAGGAGGATCCCCCAAATCCGGGAATTATTAAGAATAAACTTCATTACAAAAGTTACAGCAAATTCATTTCAGTTCTTTTCAAAGTTCTCCCCTTGAGATGCTGTGTACTTGTCACGGTGACTTTCCCATTCCTGAAAACACTTCCTGAATTGTCTTTTTCAAAATGTCCAGAAACCGTGGCATTTTGTTTTGGATATCTTCGAGTTGCCAATTGTTGTTCTCATAGAATGTAGAAAACTCCAGAATATAGGAAGCTCTTATAAGGTTGGGAAAGAGACTAGAGCAAGTTCAGTCGGTTTTCAGTTCAGTTTGAGTGTCGGTGCAGTGTCAGTGTATTTTCAGTACTTGTGAAAACAGTGAAGTGTTGTTGGCATATAATGAAGAGTTACTGAAGTTTCTATATCACTGGAACTTGTGAAAATAGTGAAGTGTCGTCAAGCGTTAAGTGTAACTGCAGTTAGTAAAGTCTGTATAGCTACAGTGCTTGTGAGAATAGTGAAGTGAAGCTGGAAAGCATTAAGTGTGAATATTTGGAAAATAAAGATAGTGACTTTACGAAGCCAGTGTTTATTTACGACGCTTCAGTTGATCATGTGTACTGTACACCTAAAGGCTGACCTTAAGAAGAACAGCTCACTGGAATACTGTTGCTGGAGCCTGTGGGAGTATGGGACGGGGACATAACAATATATATATATATATATATATATATATATATATATATATATATATATATATATATATATATATATATATATATATATATATATAACTGTCGTCCCTACATCGTTATACATCTTTATACATTTTACTTTACATATATATATATATATATATATATATATATATATATATATATATATATATATATACCCCCAGGGGGTAGGGGGGTTTTCAAGAATACTCCCCCAGTATCCCTGCTTGTCGTAAAAGGCAATTAAAAGGGTTGGCGCCCCTCCCCGGAAAACAACTAACTAAAAAAACAAACAAGAAGCATCGGACAAGGACTGACCAAACGATGACGACCCAGGACCTGACAAAGGACTTGGTAATAAGTACATGGAATGTAAGAGGAGCGAATGATGAGGTGAAAGAGAGAGAGATTGTCCAGGTGCTTGAGGGTGCGAAAGTGGATGTATGTGGAATAACTGAAACAAAATGGAGAGGGGAAAGTGTGAGAGAATGGGAGTATGGATGGGGTATATGTGCAGGAGTAGATGAGAATGAGAGGGCAAAGGAAGGAGTATGTATAATTGTGAGTAAAAGATGGAAGAGGAACATAAGACAGTATGGATCAGTTGGGTCAAGGATTGTGTGGGTAAAGTTGAAAGTTGGAATACAAATGTGGGCGATTGTGTGTGTGTATGCACCAACGCAAGATCGTGCTAGAAGAGTGAAAGAAGAGTTCTGGACAAATATAGAAGTGTGCATCGAAAAGTTTGGAAGGAATGAGAGAGTGTTTTTGATTGGTGATATGAATGGTAAAGTTGGGAATGTGAAGGTGGATGGAATAGTTGGTGAGTGGGGTGTGCCTGCTGAGATAGATGAGAATGGGAGTGCGTTAATGGACATTTGTGCTGGGAGGGGGTTGGTGATAACCAATACCCTCTTCAGGCATAAAATGATCCACAGGTATACATGGCGAGTGATGAGAAGGGTGGGTGGTGAACTGAATGAAAGGAAGGCAATGATTCATTATGCGTGTGTGTGGATGAAAGGATGCGAAGATATGTAAAGGATGCAAGAGTGTATAGAGGTTGGGAGAGTGGACTTTCTGACCACTACTTGGTGGTGGCCAGAATTAGAATGCAAGTAAGATCGAGGAATAGAAGAAGGGAAAGACGAGAGGAAGTAGTTGCAAGGAGAGTGGAAAGGTTACTAGAGGATGAGAAAAAGGCAGAGTATAAGAGAGAAGTGGAGGAACGATTGGGTAAATATGAATGGGAGCAGATGGGAGACGTGGAAGGTGTGTGTAAGATACTTACAGAAGAAATATGTGCAGCATGTGATGTGGTGTGTGGAAGGAAGAGAAGACGGAGGGGGGTGCAAGGAACAGCGTGGTGGACTGAAGAGGTGAAACAGGCTGTGGCACAAAAGAAGAAAGCATACAATGAATGGATGAGAAATAGGGGCGTGGAAGAAGTTGAGAGGCGGAAGAGAGAGTTATATGTGGAAAGAAAGAGAGAGGTGAAAAGATTAGTAAGAGAGAGTAAGAAGAGAGTGGATGAGGAATTTGGAAAGAATTTGAGTGTAAAGTGGAGGGACTGTAAGAAAATGTTCTGGAGAGAAGTGAAAAGAGTAAGACAGGGTGGAAGTGAAGTTAGCAGGGGAGTGAAAGATAAAAATGGTAGATTACTAGTGGAGAAGGGAGAAAAAGTGAGCAGATGGAGAGAACACTTTAAGGAATTGTTGAACATAGAGAATGGAAGTAATGCGAGTATAAGTGGCTGGGGAATGGCTGGGAGAAGGAGGGAGTTGAGAAGACAGGAAGAAATCAGTAGGATAGAAGTTGTGGAAGCAATGAAGAAAGTTAAATCGGGGAAAGCCCCAGGAATTGATGAAGTGTGTGGTGAAATGCTGAAGCATGGGGGAGAGATAGTAGTAGAATGGATGTGGAAGATGTGCAGATTGGCCTGGGAGGAAGGTAGAGTCCCGGAGGATTAGAAGTCAGGTATAATTATTCCCTTGTACAAAGGAAAAGGGGAAAAAGAAGTGTGTGGTAATCATAGGGGCATTTGTCTTCTTAGTATAATAGGAAAAGTGTATGGTAGGATACCATACACTTTCTTAGAGAAAGAACAGAGAAATTAGTTGGAGAAGAACAGGGAGGCTTTAGGAAGGGAAGAGGTTGTGTAGATCAGATATTCATTCTTAGATCTTTAGTGGAAAAGTTTCTAGAGAAGGGAAAGAAGTTGTATGCGGCTTTCATGGATTTGGAGAAAGCATATGACAGGGTGGATAGACAAGGATTGTGGAAAGTGTTAAGAATATATGGAGCAGATGGGAAGTTGTTGAATGCTGTGAAGAGTATGTACGATGGTGCGAAGGCTGCAGTGCATGTGGATGGTGAACTAAGTGAATTTTTCTCTTTGAAATTTGGTTTGAAACAGGGATGTGTCATGTCCCCATGGTTGTTCAATCTGTACATGGATGGGGTAATAAGTAGGGTAGTGGATGTTGGAGTGGCCCTGGTGAGAGAGGATAGTGTTTGGAAACTCCCTGTACTGTTGTTTGCAGATGATACTGTGTTGTTGAGTGAAGACGAAGGGGAGCTGCAAGGCTTCGTGGATGAGTTTGAGTGTGTAAGAAACGGAATCTAAAGGTGAATGTAGGGAAGAGTAAAGTGATGGTCTTTGAGAGAGGTGAAGTCAGTGAATGTACAGCGAGGTTGGATGGTGAGGAATTGGAAAATGTGAGTACGTTTAAGTACTTGGGTAGTGTGATGAGTAAGGATGGAGGTTTGGAGGGTGAAGTGCTTGAAAGGGTACAGCAGGGAAGAAAAGTTGCTGGTTCTTTGAAAGCAATGATAAGAAACAGGGAAGTGAGCATGGAAGTGAAAAAGTTACTACATGACAGTATTGTGATACCAACTCTAACGTACGGAAGTGAAGCTTGGACATCGTTGGAAGGACACAAGTCAAGGGTGAGAGCAGTGGAAATGAGGTTTTTAAGAGGAGCCTGTGGAGTCACGTGGAGAGACAGGCTGACGAATGAGGATATAAGGAGCGTTGTGGTGTGGATGTGGATGTGATAGGAAGCGTTATGAGGAACACACTGAGGTGGTTTGGCCATGTGGAGAGGATGGAGGGTGAAAGACTGACGAAGAGAGTGTATGTGAGTGAGGTGGAGACGGGAAGAGGGAGGGGGAGGCCAAGGATGAGATGGAGGGATGGGGTGGAGAGGTATATGAGAGCGGGGGGTGTGAGTTGGGAGCAGGGCAGTGAAATGGCGGGGGACACGGCGACTTGGAGGCGATTTGTTTGTGGCCACCCCAAACGGGATTGAGGCGTCTGGCAAAATATATATATATATATATATATATATATATATATATATATATATATATATATATATATATATATATATTCATTCATTTTCATTCATTCATCATCCAATCCTACATTGTCTCATGAGGAGCGTAGGAGCCCGGGGCTAGGCAGTTGGTCCCGACATTTAAGATGAGAGTGACCAGTCTCACTCATCCCTAAGTGGCATTACATGAGCAATCATCCCCAACCACCCCTTGGATATAAACCTTCACCGGCTCAATCCGATTGAAGCGCAATAATTACCAACTAAACCATCAGGCGCCAGAACTTGGTTATATGGTTACCACCCAGCATAGTAAATAGTTTCCTGGTGCACTGGAAACATTTAGCTTGTCACTCAGTGTAGAGTCACCCACAGGCTGAAGGAAGTGGAAAGAATGAAGGAGAGAAAGACAGAAGAGGGAGTGTAAAGTCACCCGTAGGCAGAAGGACAAGGAAAGAATGAAGGAAAGAAAGAAGAGACTGGAAGGAAAGAAGGATGGAGAGGAAAGGGCAGACACCCGAGAGCAGCACTACATCGAGTGAGTGGATGGTGAGCGCCCTCACCAACCACCGATATATATATATATATATATATATATATATATATATATACAAATCTGCCGTCCCTACATCTTCATATATATATATATATATATATATATATATATATATATATATATATAAATCTGCCGTCCCTACATCTTCATATATATATATATATATAAATATATATATATATATACTATATATATAGTTATTTATTTATTTTTATTTATACTGTATATATATATATATATATATATATATATATATATATATATATATATATATAGATATATTTCTGTTTTATTGATTTTTGAAATTGTGAATGTATGAAAGATAGGAAGATTTTTGTAAATTATTACACGAAAGAGTCGTAAAACTGAAAACAATAAAATTTCTTACAAACCTCATCTCAGTTGGAATGTTGCTATTGAACAAAATAATACCTTCAATAATGGGTAACATAGAGGAGCACTGAGAGAGCACAACAGCCACGCCTTGAAGTTGCGAATGGTAAATAACTGAATTTTTTATTTAACTCTGTTACCTTCAGCTGACTTTTTTTTTTTTTTTTTTTTTATTGCTATAAAGGGAGCTCAAAATATTTCAACGTTGGTTAGCGATATATAATCCCTGCCAGTAAGTCTGTTTCAAATGGGATCAATTGTGTTTAAGTTGACCTTGCCTTGTGACCTTGACCCTTGGTTTGGTTTTCTTAAATTTAGATGATTTAATCATTGGCTGATCTTAAATATTTCCACAAAATTTTAATAAAAAGAAAATTACTTATCGAGCTAAAGGTCTGAAATTTTGACACTATGCAGTAAATTTAAATCTTGACCAATTTTCCTCATATTTGAAACATTTTACTCGTTACTTCCTCCACCGTTCTGTCAAATTTCGTTGAAAACGGATAAAAACCGGAAAAGTTGACCTATTCCCGACCTACTACATTTGATCTTTTTTTCACTCATTACCGTGCTTGCAGTCCAGTGGAGAATGAAACCTTCCCGTAAAAAAAAAAAAAAAAAAAAAAAAAATCGGTTTTGCCATTTTTTTGAGCCACAGGGATCGAAGAAAGAAGAATACCGAGAAATCGTGATTTTTGCCAACTACGTTTATTGCGTTAGCTTAGAGTTTTAGCTACTTCCAAGAGGTATTATGGGAATAAAGAACCATGAGAATTAAGGCTTTATGCTTAAGTATAATACCCCCATGCTTGAGAGTTACCTAGAATAATATTTGTTACACCTGATGGGCGTGTCTCCACCATACCTACAATGAGTGTTTACTAACACTCAGATTTTAGACCTGCGGCCAGTTAGAGAAATAATAGAAGTACTAAATTCCTATCAACCAGAAAAATAACATCAATTATAATAATGTCGAAATTTGTCACAATAACAGCAGCGTTGGCCAGTGTCGCTTGTGCCCCGCCCCCTACTGATGCCCCGCCCTCTTCCAGCTCTACTCATTGCTGATTGGCTGAGATAATTATTCTTCATACTGTAAGAATAATGAGCCTTACCACGAAATAGTATCATATTATTTACTTTTACTTTGAATTCATTTCTTTATGATAAAGGACGCACTAAAATTTGCTAACTGAATCAAAATCAGTTTGAAAAGACCCAACCTGCCTCCTCTCACTACTGCAACTGAGCTTTGGCGCCAAGAAAGTTCGGAGCTTCGCAATAACACATCGCAGCTGTCCCGCTATTACTATTAAACATACTAAGTCATCTATCTGTCATGTCTGGAAAGTTACCACAGTATCATAACCATACTGTAATTTTCCTATTTATTTCCTTCATTAACTTCCTTAATATCAGAGGTTTCAATATAGAAGTACGAAAACGAAATGTCACTGGCTTCGCTTCGAAATGAGAAATATCATTCTACAGTATACACGTAAAGTCAATGAAATCTTATAGATGGAAAACGGTTTTGTGTGTGTGTGGATACCAAATATAAGGAAAATGTCAAAACACTAGGTTCTTTGTAGAATGTGTACCTTTTTATTTTCATAGAGGGAACCTTCGTTACTTACAAACCTTTCAGGCCGATTACTTTGCCATGTTTCAAGGAGAGAGAGAGAGAGAGAGAGAGAAGCTTCGTAGCCCGGTGTCGTTAGAGAGAGAGAGAGAGAGAAGCTTCGTAGCCCGGTGTCGTTAGAGAGAGAGAGAGAGAGAGAAGCTTCGTAGCCCAGTGTTGTATGCACGGAGTGATTTAGGCTGGAAGTTATCGTTCAGTTCAGTGCTCATGCGCCGAGTGCCCTTTAGCTGCTATGCTGAAAGTATCTGCATGTTATCTCAAGTGTTGTGCTACTTATCAACAACATTTTTATGAAACATGTGTCAGGGAGATATTTACCTATAGGTAACTATATGTCGATTCATAGATAATATAAATAAATGTATAGCTTATATGTACATTACTGTCAGATTGTGAAATCAGTCATTTCTTGAATTGATGTTAGTTTAGTTTAGGTTTATTTAGGCTAGGTTGATCTAGGATAAGGTTAGTTTAGGCTAGTTTAGGTTTGGTTTGATTAGATCAGTTTAGGCCAAATAGAGAAGGGAACGATAACTTCCTGCATAAGTCACTCCGTGCATACGACACACGCTTAAGAAAAGCTGAGAGAGAGAGAGAGAGAGAGAGAGAGAGAGAGAGGCTTTGTAGTTCGGCATAAGAAACGTTTATAGATGAATGACGTGTGTGTGTGTGTGTGTGTGTGTGTGTGTGTGTGTGTGTGTGTAATTACTTGCATGTTATGATTTCTAAGTGCATGCAAATATACATCTATAGATTAAAATATACACAGATTCAGTAACATACCGAGAATGGTGACACCATTACAATTATCAGTAGTGATTTCCGCAAAAATTTGCGTGACTACCTAATGCTCTTTCCGTAACAAAATGTTACCATATACAATTATCTTTGTTTCCTTTCGGCTATGCAGCCAACAATGACCAATTCTAACTGAAAAAAAGAAAAGAAAAATCATGTTTTTCGCACATTTTCGCGTGTCGTGATTTCCTACAATTTCGCGCCTTCGAGTCGTGCACGACTGTCACTTTTCTTTTCTGAGAGTCCCTGGACTTACCTCGACATAATGCAGTATGAATTAGGTCCATATCTATCAGCATTCTCGTGAAACAAACGAACAAACGCGCAGAAAGACATATATATATACTACCCATATAAAGCTTGACTGTATAATTTAGATTCTTACTAACTCGGTCATTCTCTCTCTCTCTCTCTCTCTCTCTCTCTCTCTCTCTCTCTCTCTCTCTCTCTTTTGCTTATATTTCTGTCTAATCTTTTTAGGTGGTGGCAAGTGGTGTCGACCATCATCCAGTCACATGATGTAATGTTGCCTACTTCCTCCATCACTATTATCAACCTATCTGTTTGTTTCGTCTCCTCTCTTCCTACCTCTAGCATTCCCTCCTGTCACTTTTTATTGCCCACCTTTCCAGTTCCGGTGGCTCTGCACCGAATGACAAGCGTAAGTGTTTTCTGTTACCCAGGAAACCACATATGACGCTGGGTGGTAACCGTATAACTAACAATCGGGCTGAAATGGGGCCTATAATGGTGTCCCAGTTAACTGGGTGGAGATAAATAAATGTGGCATCAGTCCAGGAACCAAATCTCTATCCCATCCCCTTGCCACTGCCAGCCAAAAAAAAATATTGATTCATTGACCCTGCAGGGGCTGTTGTTTTCCTGTGGTTGATGGGTCTGCTTGGCCAGAGAGACTGGGGTTGATAAGCAACAACAACAGTATCAACCTTTCTTAATAACTTTCTCTTGATACAGGTCTTCCTGTTTTCTAATACATACATTCCTGTCTGTGCTCTTCTTCTATGTATGTGATTAACAAACTCATACCTTTTTATTTTCCTATCAAGCTACATATTTATATATTCATCTGCTTATCAATATCAAGAAGGCTCCCTTATATATATTGTTATTCCTATTCATTACTGATCCCTTCTCCCATTATACATCACTTTCATATGTCATAAAACACACACACACACACACACACACACACACACACACACACACACACACACACACACACACACACACACACACACACGTTTCTCTTTTCTACTCTCATCCCTCCCTATCACCTTCCTGAACCTTTATACCCAGATCACAGATAAGTAAATGAACCATCAGTAATCTTCCCATTCCCATATTTTCCTCTTCTTCCTCGTCCGTTTCCCTCTCCTCCATTTTTTCCTCTTCTTTTTTCCTCTCATCCTCACTTCACTTCTTTCTCGCTTCCTATTCATCATATCTCTTCCATTCCACTTCACCTCATTCTCGCTTCCTATTCATCATATCTCTTTCCCCTACCACCTCTCCCCTTCCTCTTACCTACCCTGGTCGACACACAGTAAATAAATGTCACCAGGAGCCTTCAATTATTCACCGCCAGTACCCCATGTCCCCAGACAACACAAAACCTGGTCATTTAGTTTACCCCGGCTCGTATTCTGGTACGGTGAGAAGGCTTCCAAGCACCGCTCTAATAGTTTCACATTTGTATATTATACATCGATATTCTACGACGTCTTATATTTGCTGTTTTGGTCTTAATAAAAGACAAATAATATGCTTGGAAATACTAAGAATAGTATGCAAATAATCCCTAAGGAATAGGTGACAGAAAGCCACCTAAAGCCCACCAGAATACCTTCTCAACGCCAGCTCATTCACCGCTGAAGTTGACGAATGGTGCGGTACTGTGGCCTGACGTGGTAATGTAGCGGGTAGGAGCTATAGCATCAGGGTACGAAGCTTAGCATTGATCAAATTACGAGTTGTACTGGAAGAAGTATAACTAAAGTAGGCCTGTCAGACCATGCATGTTGGGCTGTTCACTAAATAATTAGATGTATTAGAAAGAAGTATAACAAAAGCAGCCCTGCCATTCCATCCATGTTAGGCCTTTCATTAATATTCACATGCAGTAGAAAGAAATACAACAAAAATAGGCTTGTCATTCCATGTAAGTTAGGCCTTTCACTAAACATTTTCTTACAGTGTTAATACACAGTTATGAGGGGTCATCAAATTATTTAAGATTATTAATCCTTAACTAATTTTCTAATGTTAGGTATACTCTTCGTCCTTCTTGTCTGCATATTCAAGGGTTTTTTCTATATTAATATAAAAGGAAATGTACTTCATATTAGTTGACAGATGCGATCTGTCCTCAGCAAAATGAATGTACAATATTATAATTGTTCTTTGATTCATTCATCTTGTTAAAAAAAAAAACAAGATTCACTTTTGCCTTGTTACTCACACTCATGCATGATTGTCAAGGCTTGAACTGCTGTAGTCTTAAATATTAAATGGCAATTAGAATGAGTCAAGTCCTTAGTTTTTGACCAGCATTTATGAACACCTGAGGATATGAATATGAACAGATGTTAGAAAACTTAAAGAGGAATCAGGCAAGTAACATTTTCGTCAGATACTTCAAAAATAGTCGCGGACCGGGGAGGTTTGTCTTCCCCTTTGTGAGATAAGTGTTAAGAATGCAATCGTAGGTCTTTACTAAATGACTAAATGAAATTTCAAGATCTCTTTTACAATCTCTGGAATATATTCTGTCTAATATACCTTATACCGATAATCTTCTGGTTTGCCTAACGTTAAAGCTCCCCTTTTTTCTTAGGTTACTACGCATATGCCATTTTTTTCTGGCAAGTGGTTAAAGAGTGGTATGTTATCCAAATGGAGGGGTGTTCGACTCTAGGCTGGGTGGATGATTTAAGAAAAAAAAAAAAAAGATGTTCCTGAATGTTCAGAAGACCTACCTACATGTCATGAAAAAAAATATCCTTGCAAGAATCATTCCACCAGTCACGATGAAAAAGCTACTATATGTACCCAACAGGGCGGTGGGGTAATGTTGAAATGACAATATGTGAAGGCGTGCGACAACTAGGAAGACTTCTGTACCTTGAGGAACAAGCTGTCACGGTTGCACCCAGATGATGATAATAAAAATGATATTTGTCTTGGTCTAGTAGAAGTGTTACATTAATCTGAAATGTATATATGAATCTTACAGCATTAGTGCCATCTGCAGAGTTAATGATGCTAGAACTAACACCGAGGAGGTTTTTCTTACTATCTATCTCTATCTATTATCAGACGCCTTAATCCCGTAAGGGGTGGCCACAAACAAATTGCCTCTGTGTTACCCAGTCCCTAGCCATTTCACTGCCCTGCTCCCAGCTCACACACCCCTCTCTCATTGAAACGAGATAAAGACGCAACAGTGCGGCCAAGAGATAGAGGTTGAAGAGAACCAGTAAGAGGAGGATAGTTAGTGAGATGTAAAGCCTTTGACTTCCATTCACTATGTTCAACAATTCCTTAAAGTGTTCTCTCCATCTGCTCACTTATTCTTCCTTCTTCACTAGTAATGTACCGTTTTTATCTTTCACTCCCCTACTTACTTCACTGCCACCCTGTCTTACTTTCTTCACTCATTCCAGAACATTTTCTTACAGTCCCTCCACTTTACACTCAAATTCCTTCCAAATTCCTCATCCACTCTCTTCTTACTCACTCTTACTAATCTTTTCACCTCTCTCTTCCTTTCTACATATACCTCTCTCTTCCGCCTCTCAACTTCTTCCACACCCCTGTTTCTCATCCATTCATTGTATGCTTTTTTCTTTTGTGCCACAGCCTGTCTCATCTCTTCATTCCACCATGCTGTTCCTTGCACCCCCTTCCGTCTTCTCTCCATCCCACACACCACATCACATGCTGCACATATTTCTTCTGTGAATATGTTGCACACACCTTCCACATCCCCCATCTGCTCCAATTCATATTTACCCAATCGTTCCTCCACTTCTCTCTTATATCATGCCTTTTTCTCATCCTCTTGTAACCTCTCCACTCCCATTGCAACTACTCCATCCTCCTGTCCTTTGCTGCTTCTATTTCTCCATCTTACTTGGATCTTGATTCTGGCCACCACCAAATAATGGTCAGAAAGTCCACTCCCCCAACCTCTATAAGCTCTTTCATCCACACACACATAATCAATCATTGCCTTCCTTCCATACAGTTCACCACCCACCCTTCTCATCACTCGCCATGTATACCTGTGGATCATTTTGTGCCTGAAGAGGGTATTGGCTACCATCGCATATGCCTACCAAAAATCACACACAAAACTTGAAAAATGTGCAAATGATGGACCTCACAATTGCAAAACGTACTGGTACATCATTGGGTGTCAGCGTGAAAAAATGTGGTGACGTACCCATATGTTGAGGGGACGTCGTGGGTTAACAATATCCAGCTCAATCCTGTATCATCTTTAAACAATTTGGGATTTCATTCTCTCATGATTTATATTGGAAAGAGCACATTACCTCTCTTGTAAAATCTGCTTCCAAGAGATTGGGAGTGCTAAGCCGACTCCATACCTTTTTTTACACCTACTCAGTTGCTGAATTTATGCATGGGTTTTATTTGCCTTTGTTTGGAGCACAACTCTCGTGTGTGGGAAGGCTCCCGACACACAGCTCTTATCAACGGGGTGGAGTCAAAGGCTTATCGTCTCATTCACTCTCCTCCTCTTACTGGCTTGCTTAAACCTCTGTAATTTTGCATCTTTATCTCTTTTCTATCATTGCTTCAATGGTCACCATTCCTCTGAACTGTCTGCTTGCATCCCTCCACCACTACAGCGAGCATATAGCACCCATCTAGCAACCAACTCTCATCCCTTTTCTGTCCAACTCTGTAATACTAGAGTCAACCGCTACTCCCAATCCTTCATGTATGCAACAGGTCAACTGTGGAACTGTCTCCCTCTTTCTTTTTTTCCCCTACTGCCTACGATCTCCAGTCTTTCAAACATTGTGTGTCCAGGCATCTCAAAATGAATGGATCTCAAATTTGGCATTCTATTTTTTTTTTTCTTGTAGGGAGCAGTTTGCAGGCTCCTGGCCTTTGGGTGCTTCTTCTATGCATAAATAAATAAATAAATAAATAAAATATATATATATATATATATATATATATATATATATATATATATATATATATATATATATATATATATATATATGAGTGAGTTTGGGAAAGTGTGTAAGTAGCGAAATGTAATGGTGAATGTTGGGAAGGGTATTGTCTTTGAGAGAAATGATGTGATTGAATGTACAGTCAGGCTGGATGAGGAGGAAATGGAAATTGTGAGTGCGTTTAAGTTCTTGAGTACTGTAATGAATAAGGATGGAAGTTAAGAGAGTGAAGTGCTAGAAAAGGTACAACAAGAAAGAAAGGATGCTACTTCTTTGAAGATAGTGATAAGGAGCAGGGAAATGAGCATGGAAGTAAAAAGTCACTGCATGACAGTATTGTGATACCAACTCTAACGTATGGAGGTGAAACTTAGACCTTGTTGGAAGGACACAAGTTAAGGGTGAGAGCTGTGGAAATGAGTTATTTGACAGGAGCATGTGGAATTACATGAAGAGACAGACTGACAAATGAGGAAGTGAAGGAGCTCTTTGGTATGGATGTGGAAGTGATACAAAGCTTTAGGAGAAATACATTGAGGTGATTTGACCATGTGGAGAGCATGGACAGCGAGTCTGTCGAGGAGAGCATATGCGAGTTAGATAGAGGGAGGGAAGGAAAGGGGGAGGCCGAGGACGAGATGGAGGCATGCAGTGAAGAGGTATATGAGAGAGTGGGGTTTGAGGTGGGAGCAAGGCAGCCAAGTGGCATTGGTCAGGGCGACATGGTGGTGATTTGTTTGTGACTTACCGTTATGGGATTGAGGCATCTGGCAAGATGTCTATCTATCTATGTATGTATGTATGTATCTATCTATCTATCTGTCTATCTATCTATCTATATCTATCTATCTGTCTATCTATCTATCTACCTATATCTATATCTATATATATATATATATATATATATATATAGATATATATAAAATGTATGTATATATGTATGTATGTATGTATATTGTCAAACTCCTCAATCCCGTAAGGGTTGACCACAAAGAAATCGCCTCGATGTCGCCCTGTCCCCAGCCATTTCACTGCCCTACTCCCAGCTTTCACCCCCCTCTCTCATATACCTCTCCCCACTTCATCCCCCAAATCATCCTCGGTCTCCCACTCCCTCTAATCCCCTCCACCTCACTCACATACACTTTCCTCGTTAGTCTTTCTCTGTCCATCCTCTCCACATGGCCAATCCACCTCAGTGTATTTTTCCAAACAGTTTCCATCACATCCACACCACAACTCTCCTTCACTCCCTCATTTATCAGTTAGTCTCTCCATGTATCTTCACATGCTCTTCTCAAAGAACTCATTTCCACTGCCCTCACTGATGACTTTTGTCCATCCTATAAGGTCCAGACTTCACTTCCATAGGTTTGAGTTGGTATCACCATAATATCATACAGCGACTTTTTTACTTCCATGCTCACTTCCCTATTCCTTATCACTGCTTTCAAAGAATCAGCAACGTTTCAACGTTGTTGTACCCTTTCACGCACTTCATCCTTTAAACTTCCATGTATAATAGTCACACCACCCAGGTATTTAAATGTACTCACATTTTCCATTTCCTCATCATCCAACCTCACTGTACATGCAATAACTTCATTTCTCTCAAAGAACATAGCTTTACTCTTCCCTACACTCATCTTTTTATTGTGTTTCTTACACACTCCCAAAATCATTCACCAAGCCTTTCAGTTAATCTTCGTCTTCACATAACAGTACAGTATCATATGCAAGCAACAATCCAGGAAGTTTCCAAACGCTGATCCCTCTCAATACTCCTGCTCGAACATCCACTGCTCTATCATTTTTTTTTTTTATAACGCCGTCCATATACAGATTGACCAGCCATGGAGACATGCCACATCCCTGTTTCAATCCAACATTTAGACAGAAAAATTCATTCAGTTCACTATCCACAGGCACTGCAGCCCTGGCACCCTCATACATACTCCTCACGGCATTTAACAACTATCTCTGTCAATCTTTGTCAATAAGAATCCGAGCATATACTCTGCCTGTTACACAGAGAAGACTAATTCCCCAATGATTACCACACACATCTTTTTCCCCTTTTCCAATATCCAGGGGAATAATAATATGTGTCGTCCAATTCTCCGGGACAATGTCTTCCTCCCAGGCCAATATGTACATGTTCCATATCCATTCTACTACAATCCCCCCCCCCCCAAGCTGCAGCATTTCACCACAAACTCCATCAATACCTGGGGCTTTCCCCAGTCTGACTTTCTTCATTGTTTCCAATACTTCCATCCTACAAATCTCCTCTTCCCTTCTCACCATCTTCCTTCTCCCAGCCTTTCACCAATCTCTTACAAACATATTACAATTATACTCTATGTCTAACATTTCCTTAAAGTGTTCTCTCCATCTGCTCACTTTTTCTCCTGTCGCCACTAGCAATGTACCATTTTTATTTTTCACTCCCTTACTAACGTCTTCATTATCTTGTCTAATTTTCCTCACCTCTTTCAGAACAGTTTCTTGCAATCCTTCCACTTTACACTCAAATTCCTTCCAAATTCCTCATCCAATCTCTCTTTTTACCCTTTCTAATCTTTTCGCCTCTCCCATGCCCTCTTTCCCGTCTTTCAACTTTGTCCACGCCTCTGCTTCCCATCCTCTCACTTTACGCTCTCTTTTTTGCGCTACAGCATGCCTTACCTCATCATTCTACAATGCTGCTTCTTGTACCCTCTTTCGTCTTCTTTTTCACCTCACACACCACCCCACATGGAGCAAAATTTCTTCTGCGCATATCTTGCACACATCGTCCACCTCTCCCAGCTACTACAAACCACATCAACCCAATCGCACATCCACTTCTCACTTATATTCTGCCTTTTTATCATCACTGACGTCGAGGGTGTGGCCCAGTTTCGTCGCACGAATGAGTATGTTTTTTTTCAAAACTGACTGAAAAAAAAGAAAAACAGGTTATCTGTTTGGAATATAGTAATTATTGCAGAAAAAATATTCGACCACATCTAGTCCTTAGGTGGGAGGGAGGGCCAGGATGATGATGATGGTGGTGTAGATGATGATGAAATATAATTACATATATTTATTACATGTGTATTCTATAATTTAAAGGAAAAAGTGGTATCTAATAGACAGTAATCCTGTGTGTGTGTGTGTGTGTGTGTGTGTGTGTGTGTGTGTGTGTGTGTGTGTGTGTGTGTGTATGTGTGTGTGTGTGTGTGTGTGTGTGTGTGTGTGTGTGTGTGTGTGTGTGTGTGTGTGTGTGTGTGTAGCACAGCAAAAACTGGAAAATGGATTTTGATGAAACTTGACACAGTGACTGGAACTATGTCCCATATGGACCAATCTCAGTTCAAAATATTCTGAAGGGGTATTTGGGACCCCCAATAATTGTCTAATTGTCCCCTTTGCTGTTTCAATACGAGCACGTGGAGGAGGCGACAATACATTTCTGTGATGTTTCATGCATCTTTGAAGAGAGAGAGGGGGGGGGGTTGTACATCTACATTTGTCTTATTTCACTGATGATAAGAACAGACGACTCTACTCAGCAAAAAAATGGTGGTAGCTGTGACGATGATAGTGGTGGTGGTGGTGGTGGGATATGATGGTGATGGTGATAGGTGTGGTGGTGGCGTAGCTGTCATGGTAGTGGTGTTGGTGGTGGTGGTAGTTGTGACGATAATGGTGGTAGCAGAAGCCGTGTGGTTGGTGGTACCTGTGATGATGGTGGTGGTGGTGATGTTGATGGTAGCTGTGATGTTGATGTTCTTGATGTTGAGAATGGTGGTATTGGTGAGAGCTGTGATAATGTTGTTGGTGTTGAAGGTGGTAGTGTTGATGGTAGCAGTGATGTTGATGATAGTGTTGGTAGCTGTTGTGACGATGGTGATAGTTGTAGCTGTGATGATGGTGGTGGTAGTGGTAGCTGTGATGATGGTGGTGGTGATAGCTGTTCAGAAACTTCTCTCATTCGGCCAAGTGTTTTGCGGGCATGCAAAGCTTGGTTCAGAGGCGGCCCTGTTTTGGGCAAGTGATGAGTGGCCCAGTAGAGCCGCGAGGCTATTGTACTGCCTATAATTGACCGAATATTTTTAACAGGTTATGCACACGTAATAAAGTGGGGGGAAGGGAGAAGAAGGGCGGCTGAGTCTTATTGTTTGCAGTGAATTACGTAACCTAGTTCCAACGCACCGATCACTTTCCTTCAAACATATGTGCTGATTGCTGTTTCTGGTGATTCACAATGCAAGCGATAACGCAACGCTGTTTTTCCATTTTTTATTGTTGTAGTCTTTCCTCTCGGAAACATCCAGTTTACATTGGTCTTGGTATCATTCTTTAGGTGCAAATGTAACTAATCCATGTTTTCTTTTTTTCCTTCCCCCTTCTCTCTCTCTCTCTCTCTCTCTCTCTCTCTCTCTCTCTCTCTCTCTCTCTCTCTCTCTGAGCAATCATCCTTCTCTCACTCCTGTACCTCCTCCATCTCCCCTGCTAAGCTAATAACGACCTCGATTCAGTCCTTCCACCCATTAATTTAGGGTTCACTCTGTCATCATCCACCCTCCCCTTCGTCCTTCCCTCCTCCCATGCACTCCCCTCTTCCCTTCCTCTCTCCTTCGCTTATCTACCTTTTCTTTCCTCTCATCTCCACTTACCTGCTCTTCCTTCAGAATTTACCCATCCACCTCCTTCTCATTTATTTCTTTTCTCTCCTCCTCACCTTCCACTCGTCACACTTCCACTTTTTTTTTTTTTGCACTTCACCATTCCCTTCCTATCTCCCCATCCCTTTCTCTCTTCCCCTCCTCGTTTCCCTGCTAGTCTTTGCCTAACCTCGCTCTTCCTCTCTGTTCCTGCATTCTCCTCCTCCCTATTACTATATCGCTCTCTCTCACCTCCCCATCCTCCCTCCTCATGCCTCTTCCAGCCCCCATCACTCCTTCCCCTCTCCTCCACACGTTACGCATCAAACCCCACCTCCCTACCCTTTCCTTCTCCCGCAAAGCTAACAAGATAGCTGGTCCAGCCTCCAGCCGAACTACTCAAGCTGACTTAAGTATTTCCTATATTATTATCGCGATAGCTGCAACGTACTTATATTAAGAAAAACGAAGTTGCGGCGTACTATGAGCAAGCTTTTTTTTTTTTTTTTTTTAACGGGCGAGCTAAATACTTCTCCCATAGGTCCTCATTACGTCAACACGGCTGAACTAAGGTAAATAATGAACACATATTTGTTATTCCTATACTTTTCCATGCACCCTCTCATTTCATACCAGCAAAAATTATGTTTGAGAGAAAAAAAAAATCCCGTTTTTTTTTTGCATGGGGGGGGGTAGACCAGGAAGCCTAATGCCGTAGCTGCCGGGTTATCTCTAGGCCTCAGCCCACGATATATAACTATACTCCATTTTCTTTATAGTAACCTAAAGTTCTTTTTATATCTTCTCAGCGTTTAAAGCATGATTCGTCGTGAAGAGGTACATTTGCTTATAGCCTTATCTATACGTTTCAGCCAATGATTGAAATGAAGCTCGTTATTCATATCAGAACGATAAAGTTTTCTGTTGTGTTGTTGCTACTGCCTGATTCTTCTAAGCTTCGAAGAAACTTCTTAGCATATGAGGACGGAATTCCCACACAACCTCTAATTGCGATGATGTCTTTCATGTTTTCTTAGTGCCAGTAGATAATCGTATTTAGCTAAACTGAGATTTGTTGTGTCGGGATTTAAATTATCACCAGGAGCCATTCCAACACGTTTCTTTCCCTCACTCTTATTCCTATGACTAGACACTTTCATAAAACTCTCTACTACGATGGTACACTACTGATTATATTATATTCTTGCCGTCTCCACACTATTTATTTAGCATCAGAGAGACTTTCTTCATCATGGAGGAAGTAAGAATTGCCTTCATCAACCACTTCTGTTACAAGAGGTTTGTTCCTTGGTTAAATTTATATTCAGTTTACTTTATCGCAATACTACCACAACAGCCTCTCTCAACCACTTATACCTCACTTTTTATCTATCATATCTCCTTGTGCACCATCATTCACCACTCTCATGGCTACATTTGAACCAGGCATCATGTACTGTAAGTACCCTACCTAATTAGTCAAAACACTGTTTCAAAGTAATATAACATTCTTTCATGTATATGGCGCTATATCCCCAATCAGAAGCGGGATGTGACATACCCCAGGACATACACTCTGGGGAAATTTTGCTGCAGTGAGCATACGCCAAACCCTTCATGCATCGCAGGGTAGGTGGGATTTTCAGTTGGCCTTGTGTCTTCGATGGTGGTAGACGTGTTTTTCGCCACTCCTCAGCTAATGCACAGTATGGTCTGGTTTGGGTTATGTTACACCCCCGCTTCCTCTGAACGAGTTTCGTCTTTCGCGTGTGTTGCATTCCATTAGCGAAATATGGTGTAGTTAGCGTCTGAACTAATGATGATATAAATTCATTACCGACTGAGGGGCCAATGAAACTAACCTGGCCATATTTGTATTGTTTATTAAAATTTCCCTATTTCTCATATTTGCAGTTACAATGGTGTGGCAAAAACTTCACGATCAGAAGTTTCTGGACAAACTTGATGAGGAATAGCCAGTTGAGGAGGAAATCATAGACCTAGGGGAAGATGTAACTATAATCCGAGGAGATGACGAACAACATAAAGTGGAGGAACAAGGCACAGAGAAAGAGGATGAGGAAGAGGTACCAAGGGTGAGATGTCCCCTTTCTACCACCTCAGCGCTCGACACATAACCACCAGCCAAGAGTTAACAGAGGGTGCAACTACAGTGGACACACACAAGTTGTGTAGCCACTGTTGGAGACCCGTTTGCCGGGAACACTTCTCTTCACTGTGCTAGGACTGCTGGGTTTAATATAGGTAATTGATTTTCAGTGCTGAAAATATTAAATAAATGTCTGACAATATATTTCAGATATATACATAAATTATAACTTCAAAAAACACGCCCTCCTCTCAATCCACAAATAACCAGCACCCATGACAAAGTAAAAAAAAAAAAAAGTGTCTAAAAAGTACTCTTTATTTACCTTCACAGGCAATGGCTATCCATTCTTTTTCCTTGTCAGCTTTCACTGTGATAGTTTCTTTCTCCTTTCGCACTTTTCTATATGATATACACGCAGGTTTTTCTATTCTGTGTGGTGTTCCTTCTTGCTTTTTCCTGCCGGTTTCGGCTGGGGGTGGGTGGTCGGGGGAGAGCCTTCTAGTTAGCTATCTTTATCTTATTTTACTAGTTTAGTTCTCTTGTAAGAGCTGCCTAGCATGGGTCAACTGGCCTACAACAGTAGTCTTCTCCTCTTATGGATTTATGTTCCTTTCACGGCGTCGCTTCCCCATCCACCCAGCATTCAGGGACAAGAGGATCTTCAAGTTCGGTCATATACATTTTTATTCATTTATTTTTAAAATATGGAAGTGTCAAACTGAGGATTTGTGTGTGTGTGTGTGTGTGTGTGTGTGTGTGTGTGTGTGTGTGTGTGTGTGTGTGTGTGTGTGTGTGTGTGAAGTGCATCGTACTAAAGACTGTCTCACTGTTAAATTAACTCAGCCAAAGAATGCAGAAAAGACTGAATTTGTATATTGCTTTATTATTATTTTTCATCAGAGTTGTAACTTCAGCGCTGGTGTTCATTTTACACCCCACTTCCCTTGATCCGTTACAAAACAATCACTTCACCTGATTAGGGGTAACTTTGAGGAAACTGGCATATCGGCTTCACAGATTAGGAATGGAGCTTTAATAAGTAATATTTCTCTCTAATACTTTGAATTTTAAAAATAGCGTCAAAATGGGACCTGTATTGGACTTAATGTACACTCGTTGGTAAAATTTACAGTAAGTGCACTTTGGTAACACACTATCAAATGTAATGCATCCTCTGTGTCGTCTGTCAAAACTTTTACACACTAAAGTCATAATAGAGATAACTAATAATAACCTATGAATTATGCATTTTTTAAACAGTATTCATAGGTGGTTTCAGCTCTCCCTCCAGATATCTTCATTTTCTATTGCAGCTTGTCAGTCAATCATCCCGTCTGTCAGTGCTTATCTCTGTCATCACTTATCATTCACAACGGCGTCACCCCTTTTCATTCCCCTCACTTCCATTTACACCAGCTCTGTCACCTACAGCAGTTCATTACCATTCACACAGCTGTCATTGTTCACATACTTATTCTTCTGTTGATTCATAATATGTACAGTTGCGGACATAATAAACAAAAACACCCTGTCCACCAGCGAGGTGGTTTAATGTTCTCCGCATCTGGTAACACTGATAAATATGGAATTTCACCAGGTTTCATTCGGTCGCCAGGACGAATCGAACGCTGTCATCATTGCCGCAATTCTTAGTTATTGGTGATAAATAAACACTGTCCCGCCAATAATATACTGAAAATAGAAACGTTTTGTTAATATAATAATACAATAATTCCACACCTTACATATTCGTATTTTATTCGCATCAAACACACAGGTTTCGTAAGTCTGACTTTCGACAAGCATCGCGAACCATACAACATTTACCGACGGCCAACATATAAGACATTATAACATTATTTGCATTCCGGTACCAACCATAATAATCACAAAAATTACCGTGACCCCCCTCCTCCCTGATCGTGACCCTGAAACTGGTAGACCTCTTTCATCGACGCAATTTCATAAGAGGTGGCGCCACAGGAGGCAGGATTGGGCACCTGGGAGACAGGAGGAGGGAGGGAGGTGAGGAGGGGCCAATAGTGGTCTGGCTGGTGGGTGGGTGGGTGGGAGGGCTGAACAGGAGACGAGTAATGGGATAGGGGAGAGTAGACTGTGGCAGGAAGCTAGGGTGGAATGGATAAATGATACGTTGGTGACATGGTGCCAAATCAGCTGTAGTTTAACGCTGATTGTGGAATTTGATAATCAGGCTGTTAAACGTTATGCAGACTTTGGCACGTTACGCAGTCTACAAGCATGTTTTGTTATATCGCCTATAGAACGACCTACTCTCCACGGGGTGGCACATCACACAAACCCTGCATTATTAGTGTATGATGACGGCTGTTACCACATGGTGATATATGAAACGCCCCTCGAATGTATGCATGATGTCACACCTGTTGTCTTGGCGATTGGGAGCCATTCTTGTTGCGTTTACGTAGTAACATAATGGATGACGACTGTGATATCAAAAGCAGAAGAGGGGGAGGAAGGAGTTTTCTCATGCCAGAATAAATTGTAGTTAACAGTAGTGTTTCGTGCCTATGGTTCTCGTTATTATCTGTATGGCACCGATGTAAACGAAAACGTTGTTTACTAGGGGAGGCGGGATGGACTGGGTCCCTGAACATAGGTGGCGATACTGGGGTGGGCTAATAGGTGAGTAGAAAGGTGCCTTATCAGCTGTATTACAAGATCTTTGTCGAATTACTGCAAACCCTGTACTGATACAGTAAATCGTGGTATGAAGGACGTGTAACTATTAAGCAGTCGGATTCACAGCCTCAGTATCCAGTTCACTGTCCGCCCCTCCCTCTTCCCGACAATTGCGTGCACTCAGACATCGGTACTGACGGGGAGGGGAGATGGCCGTAATGACTGCTACACCATGAACAGTGGATCACATGTTTATACATCAAAGACAGTGGTTCACCTGTCTTCTGTAATGGATTGCAATACACACCGTTACTCAGCCAGGGAAACAGCTCATGTTCGGACACTGCTGAGATGTGTGGCTCAGTAACCGCTCTCCGTGAACAGAGCAATGGACAATGGTCCTCGTATTCGTCTATATCCTGTCAGTAGTGTGAACGCTGCTTAGTTGTTTAGCATAACAAAACACACTGCAGATAAAGTGTGTGTTTGCATTTAATACAAGCGATTTCTGTAATTAATGGCATAGTTGATGTAATATGCACGTGCTCAGACTTGATAACTGCAGACATTACAACCTTGTTCCATCAATATTGGCTCAAGGATGTGTGAAGGAATGCTTGGGGCATGCGACAGCTGCTCAGAGTGAACCTAAATATAAGTAATAACCACTGGTAATGTGTAAAAGCAACAGTCAAACACGGTATACAGAAAACGGTAACATAAAGCTGGGTTAAGTAAATCCACCTTTATTTTACATTGGTGTCATGCAGATATTAATGGTAATCATAGGGACCATCATGACTGTCAGACTGTTTGTACTTATTGGTAATAAAATAAAAATCTACATAGGCCTAACCCTACTCTGCGATATCAGTCATCCATGATGATACTACGTTGCAGGCTACAAGAGTAATTCCCAATTACTATGACAACAGCTGTAACATCTGACAAGCTCTAGGGACGTGTCATATATTTGCACATGACATACAGTCACCATACTCATAATACGGGGATACTGAGCCAGCCAGTGGAAAGTGTGTCGTGAATTGTTACAAACCATGACGGTCAATTACAACACGTCAACATCAACATAATGTTTTATGGTCTGACTGTAAAATTCCATAGTCTCCATGAAGCAACGGTTTGGCTCAGTCATCATCTTGTAATCTGTCCCTCCCACTGTAGCTCCTGCCCTTTACCAAAGTCCACCGTCCCCTACTCAGACACCCCTCTCCTCTAGCCCCCAGTTCGACCACTATTGCCCCCTTCCTCACCCACCTCCCTCCTCCTGTCTCCCAGGTCCTCCATCCCCACACTGTAATCTTCTGTGGCGCCACCTCCTGTGTGTAGTGAACTTGCTTCGATTTCAGACGTTTGCCAATGTCAGGTTCACGGTAGAGAGGATGGGCGTCACGATAATTCACTGCTCAGTGATAGTTGTGGGAAAGCTGATAACCATGACTTATATAATGAATTGTTAACTTTTGCATGGTTTATGACTCGAAACTAATCCACTCATGAAATCCGTGTCATTCATAATAACTGCCATTATGTAGAGGGTGTATTGTATGACAAAATTTTAGAAAACTTACCGTAATCGTGACATGCTATTATTAGTATATTTCCTGGCGGAACATTGCTTATATGCTATAGTACCACCAATAACCTCGCACAGCGGCAATGATTGGCGCGTTCGGTTCGTTCTAGCGACCGAACGGAACCTGGTGAAGTTCCACATCTATCAGCATTACCAGACGGAAGGGGATTACACCACCTCGCTGGTGGACAGGGTGTTTCTGTTTGATATGTCCGCAATTGTGTCTTGTGCTTCAACAGAAACTACAAGTATTCATCCTGCACATATTATCTATCACGCCTCATACATACCTCCATGCATACACTGTCAGAATTTCTATCGATCATGCATTCATTGGAAAAAAATCAGAATAATCAATATAGTCTCTCTCTCTCTCTCTCTCTCTCTCTCTCTCTCTCTCTCTCTCTCTCACACACACACACACACCAGACATCAGAGAGGCAGCACGTCCATCACCTCGCCTTGCGCTGGCCACCCTTGGCCACAACTGGCCACACCTATATAGCATCTATATATGAGTCAAGTTCTGTACTAGGTTAAATTAAGTGATGTTCGAATACAGTGGGGGAAGTATAAACAAAAGTGTTGTCCAAATGATAGACTACATCCAATTAGTGCAAGAATCCGCTGATAAAATGCATCATCAGCTGGGTGTCGTTTGTCACTAGGCGGGAAGCAGGAAGATGCAAACTTGTATGTAGATGCTATCTTTCTAAGTGAGAAGTACCGCAAGATGAGCACCATCTTTAGTATAGTGAATATGGAAGGAGTTAAGGAAAGGGATAAAGGTAGAAAACAGGATAATTATTTCTAGCCAGAACTAGTTGAAATGGAAACATAAATTAGCAGGGAAAGTGGATAAACCTCTGCAAACTTTTCAAAGTGAAATACATAAAACAGAGAAGCAATTACGCATGCAGAAGAAAATGAAAAATTAGTAAAGGAATTAAATAATAATGGCACAGCAATAGATGAGCTGTCAGTTGAGGTAGGTTCACTTACATGTAAGATTAGTGAAATGGTATTTACACTTGCCAACCATGGGAGTATTATGGAGGAGTTAAGGAATATTACAGAGACAACTAGGCAAGCAAGCAGTCTGATAGACCAAATCAGTGATACTGAAGAGAATATAACCCAGGTGAACGAAGTGATGAGAAGTTGCAAAGATGAAGTAGAAACTACGTATGCTGAAATGGTGAAAGTGAGGAAAAACTTTGAAACAAAAGTCGAAGAATAAAACATCAGGCAGGAAGTGAAAGAAATCATTAAAATTAAACCCATATTGGTCAAAAATTCAGCAGATATAAAAAAATTTATAGCAATCATTGGTATAGATGAAGAAGAAAGAGGAAGCAAAATTTCGAGAGACAAAAAGGAGATGGCATATATTATGAGCATATTGAAGGAAGTATCAAAAGAAATCTGTGATAAAGACAGAGGCACACAAAAGGCTGGGGAAATATGAGAGAAATAAGTCAAGGCCCGTGAAGGTAACCTTCCAGAGTGTGAACACTGTGCAGGAAATACTTAAAAATGCAAACTCGTGGAAAAAGAGGAATTTAAAAAGGATGGATAAAAACATGCCTGACTAAAGAGGAGTTAGGAATATTAAAGGAGAATTGGGAAGAAGCAAAAACAAAACGAAAATAGATCAGAGGAAGAGAAGAGTAAATTATTTTTACAAAGTAATTGGATTTCAGGTACGAAAGTGGTACATAACCAACAGGGAAAAAAACGAAGCAAGGTAGAAGACTCAAACTATGACAAGTATGTAAACAAGATGATTAAGTTGATGTCCTCAAATGTAGATGGACTGGTGCTTATATTATTGTATTAGAGATGAAAGCTATACCAAAAAAAACAGGAACCTCATATTGTTACCTAACTGAAACAGAATTAACCCCAATAATATCAAACGATACTCTAAACTTAGAGGAATACAATACTCGTATATGGAGAAGAGACAGAAATTTAAGAAAATATTAAGGGAGAAAAGTCTACAAGTCAGAGATATAGAACTTAATATACCCTCAAAAGTCAGAACTGATTGCATTAGATATTAACACATATGAAGGGAAAGTAATTGTTGCAGATCTATACATGCCACCAAAAATAAACACATGGGGAACCCACAAATATGAAGACCTGACAGAAGGTACAATTCAGAGTTTAAGAACATTACTACATAGCATGGAAGGGGAATCTAAAAGAATTATATTAAATGAAGATTTCAATAAAAATATAAATTGGAATACTCTAGATATAAGAAGCCATGAAAGCTGTTGGGATCAAAAGCTCATCTTGGGCAGTTTTCCCTACAACACAGCATGTAAAGGAAAACACCAGAAAAAGAGAACTTGATGATCCATCAGTACTAGATCTTTTATTTACTAAGCAAGAAAATCTATCTATTTATTGCCAGACGCCTTAATCCCGTAAGCGGTGCCCACAAACAAATCGCCTCCATGTCACCCTCTCCCCCGCCATTTCACTGCCTTGCTCACGGCTCACACACCCCTATCTCATGTACCTCTCCACTCCATCCCTCCATCTCATCCTCGGCCTCCCCCTCCCTTTCCCCCTTTCCGCCTCACTCACACTCTCCTCGTCAGTCTCTCACTCTCCATCCTCTCCACATGACCAAACCACCTCAGTGTGTTTCTCCGAACGCATCCTATCACATCCACATCCACACCACAACGCTGCTTCACTTCCTCATTTGTCAGTCTGTCTCTCCATGTGACTCCACATGCTCCTCTCAAATAACTCATTTCCACTGCTCTCACTCTTGACTTCTGTCCCTCCAACAAGGTCCAAGTTTCACTTCCATACTTTAGAGTTGGTATCACAATACTGTCATGTAGTAACTTTTTCACATCCATGCTATCTTCCCTGTTTCTTATCACTGCTTTCAAGGAACCAGCAACCTTTCTTCCTTGTTGTACCCTTTCATGCACTTCACCCTCTCAACTTCCATCCTTACTCATCACACTACCCAAGTACTTAAATGCACTCACATTTCCCATTTCCTCCTCATCCAGCCTCACTGTACATTCACTGACTTCACTTCTCTCAAAGACCATAACTTTACTCTTCCCTACATTCACCTTTAGATTCCATTTCTTACACACTCTCCCAAACTCATCCATCAAGCCTTGCAGCTCCCCTTCGTCTTCACATAACAACACAGTATCATCTGCAAACAACAGTACAGGGAGTTTCCAAACACTGCCCTCTCCCACTAAAGACACTCCATCGTCCACTGCCCTACCTTGTATCTCTTTTATAACCCCATCCATATACAGACTGAACAACCATGGAGACATGACACATCCCTGTTTCAATCCAACCTTCAAGTAGAAAGAATCACTCAGTTCACTATTCTCACACGCACCGCGGCCTTAGCACCCTCATACATACTCTTCACAGCCTTCAGCAACTTCCCATCTACTCCATGTATTTTTAATACTTTCCACAATCCTTGTCTATCCACCCTGTCACATGCTTTTTCCAAATCCATGAAGGCCGCATACAGTATAATGTATCACCGTCCATTCGGCAAAAGCAACCACGTAGTATCAATTTGCAACTTCAGGATTCTATATGACACAGTTAACAGTAATGAGGGTTACCAAAGGAATGTAAACTACAAAAAGGGCAACTACCATGACTTGAAGACGTACTTCTTAGAAACTGGTTGGGAAAAGGAGCCCAGAGAACAAGATTTATATGTTATGTATAGAAAATTCTGTGATTTTTATGATATAGGAGTCCAAAATTACAAAGAAACAGAAATGAAACTAAAGAAATGATTTAATACAGAATGTAATAAATGAAAAGAATAAAAGAGATTTGCTGTGGAATAGATACAGAAGACACAATAGTGAGAGGGCATATAACAACTATAAACAGGCGAGAAATGATTATACAAGGATAAGGAGGGAAGCTCGAAGACAGTTTGAGGAAGACATTATAAACAGAAGTAGGGATCAACCTAAGCTATTTTACAGTTACATCCGAAGCAAAACCAAAGTTAAAGATAAAATACAGTCCAATACGGACGATGCGATCAACTATACACAAGAGAAAGATATTTGTGAAACACTGAACAAAAAATTCCAACAAGTTTTTACAGAAGAATCTAATTTTGAAAGAGATGATATGGAACATGCATGCCCACACATATTACCAAATATACAAATATCACAAGTACAGGAGTAGTTAAGTAAATTAGGCAAAGGAAACGTATATGGTCCTGACGAAATTGCAGGTTGGGTGCTACATGAATGTGCAAAATAACTAAGCAGACCATTATATTTAATATTCAAGGAATCCTTAGGTCCAGGTAAACTACTTGATATTAGGATGAAAGAAAACATTGTTCCCCAATTCAAGAAAGGTAATAGACAGAATCCAAACATCGTTCCCCTATTCAAGACAGAATCCACCCAACTACCAACAGTATCACTGGCCAGTATTGTGAGATAATAGAAAAGCTGATAAGAAAGGTTTGGGTCAGCCATCTAGAAGAACATAGTATGAAAACAGAAAGACAGTTCGGTTTTAGAAAGGGAAAATAATTTGTTATTAATCTGTTAAGCTACTATGATAGCGTTACAATAGCATTAAAGAAAGAGAAGGATGGGTGGAGAGAATCTGTGTACTGTAGATTTCAAGAAAGCATTCAACAGAGTACGACACCAAAGACTTTTATGGAAACTGTACCATGAAGGAGGAATCCAAGGCATCATGCACTGTTGGATGCAGGATTTTCTCAGAAAAAGGGAAATGAGAACAGTACTAAGGGTAAGTTACTCACCATGGAGGGAAATGACTAGTGGAGTTCCACAGGGCTCAGTGCTAGCGCCAATTATGTTTTTAGTATATATAAGTGACATAGACAGTAACACTGGAAATGGAAGCTATCTAGATGTGTTTGCTGATGATCAAAAAATACAAAGAAAAATTACTAACACAGATTCAGGCAGAGAGTTGCAAGAAGAATTAAATAACCTTCATGAATGGAACACTAAATGGCAAATGGAATTAAATGGGAACAACATGTAATTAATTTTGATAAAAGAGGGAGAGAGAGAGAGAGAGAGAGAGAGAGAGAGAGAGAGAGAGAGAGAGAACGAGAACAGATTTTGATTACAAGTGAGGAAGTTCATCCCTACATATATCAGAATAGGAGAAGGACCTAGGAGTGATTATCAGTAACAAATTATCTCCGGCTGACCACATCAGTAAGGAGGTATGTACATGTATACATTGTTTCCTAATATGAGAATAGCATTCACATATATAAATGAAGACATGCTGAGAAAGATAATAACATCATTCATCAGACCAACCTTGGAGTATGCATCAGTAGTATGGAATGCTCATCTAAAAAAAACACATAGATAATTACTGATAAAGTAAAAAGGGCAAAGTCAAGATGGCTACAAAGCTTATGGGATCTAAGCCACGAAGAAAGACTAGAAAATCTACCAACACTACAGGAGAAAAGGAAAAGAGGAGACATGATTATGCTATATAAATGCATCTCAGGGAAAGAGAAAATAGACAAATGGATATATAACCTATGGGGATGCATCATCAAGAGGGCACTACAAAAAACTACGTAAAAAGAGAGGCGATAAAGACGTAAGGAAATTCACTTTCCCAAACAGGGCAATTGATCAGTGGAATGCACTACCGAATGAAATAGCGTGTGCCAAAACCATGAAAAATTTAGGGATATGTATGATAAAAGTGATATAATACAGGGGACAGAACAAGCTTGACTCATTCCTGTAAAGATACAATTAGGTAAAAACAATTAGGTAGGAACACACACACACTTACATAACATAAAGCTGTCCTGCTACTACAGAAGTTGACGGCTACTTTAATCACAAAGATGATTAGTTTCTGAGTCTTTTGTGCTAAGATGTGTAACTTGGCAGAAGACTTCTGGATCTACAAACTCTGCTACACACAATGAGCATGTCAAGTCTGTGTTTGCTGGGAGAACTGTTTTGGTTGTGTCTCCATTGTCTTTGCTCTTCTCTGGCCAGATTCCGTGCTTCATCACGATGAATGGTTCCTTCACTGCAGAGAACCTGCCATTGTTTTCTGTCAGAGGCACTGCATTCAAGGTCTTTTGGTATGATGTTGCATTTCTTATATGATCTTTTTATCTCCTCTTCTGTACCCCTGGGTTGTGACGTGCTGCAGGGAGTTGGGTATACAGAACCTGGCCGGGAAGGCGCTGCTCAGGCAGTGGAACACGTGTCTGGCCCATTGAAGCTGATTTTTACCCAGCAAGGTTTCTGTGCTAGTTGACTTTGCCCGCTGGAGAATTTGTGAGTGGGGGACTTTGTCCTCCCAAGTTAAGTCCTAGGATGCCTGTAAGAATCGGATGTGAGCAGGCTCAAGCTGTTTGAGTCCAGATAAGAGAGAGAGAGATATTAGGATGAAAGAGGGTGGAGAAGCATACAGCTGTGTATACTGATGCCTCCGTCTTAAATTTCAGGTTGGTGTTTTAAGTGACTCTGTCACTGAGATGCCTAGAGGAGGCCGAGGTGTGCTTGATTCGTGCAAGGACTTCTGCATCAGTGTTATATTTATCAATAAGCACACTTCCAAGGTAGGTAAAATTCTCCGCCTGTTTTACATTTTGCAATTTATCTGAAATGCAAGAGTCTCTGCTGTGTTGTGTCTCTGACATGTCATTTCAGTTGTATTGACATTTATTTGGAGCCCATTTGCATAGTACATGTTGGAAGCAATGGTGGGACACCATTGTAGGACTCCTGGGGTATGTGCAAGAACAATACGGTTATCAGCATATTGCAGCTACAGGAAATGAGCTATTCCAGTCTCTGATTGTGCTTGAAGATGTCTGAGATTAAATAAGTTACCATTTAGACAGAACTGGATTTTTACTCCATCATCAGGGTTCATTTGTTGGTGAGTTAAAAGGGCGATTGTAGTGAGATAAATGTTAAATATGACAGGAACCAGGACATATCCTTGCTTAATGCCCACATCCATATTGAAGTAGAAGGATTTGCTCCCACCTATGGACGCACGAGCATACCTGCTGTCATGCATGATCTTTAGGGAGGTCAAAAATTTGTTTTGAACTCCAAATTATGACAGAGCATTCCATAAAAGTTCCCTGATGACAGTGTCAAATGTTTTTGCAAGATTGGTGAATGCAATATGCAAGTCACGGTTCTGCTTATGGCATTTCTCTTATATCTGTTGGGCAACAAAAATCATGTCACAAGTACTTCATTCCTTCCACGATCCACATTGTGTTTTTGGAAGTGATGACTCAGTTTTGTCAGTCAGGATAACAATACCTTGGTTTCACAAGGAAGAAGATACCTCTACTGTCTTCACAACAGAGCAAACCACTTTCTTCTTGTAGATGGTTACAGTATCAAAAGTAAGCCATTCAGATGGAATTTATTTTTGGTTCCAGTTAATATGAGATTATAGAGATGCTGAACTGGCCACCCTCTTTGATAAGCTCATATGATATGCAGTCAAGGCTAGGGCTTTTGTTATTTTTTTTAGAGAT
>NC_137058.1:13348153-13352791 GCF_032717465.1 Coenobita brevimanus
ATATATAATTATGTATGTATATACTCACACATACATATATACAACAAAACAGACATATAACATATATACCCATGGGACTCAGGCCATATTTTAAGGTCACGTCTGGTGTAACATCACGCCACACATGCCACCAATACCAGACTGAGAGAAATAATCAGTTGGGGACACATGGATCGCTACACTAGTAAAGTGCACCTTGTGCGTGTGTGACGAGCAAGCGAGCATTTATACATACGCTTGTCATCATAATATCATCATTGCGCAAACATTCAACATTTCTGGTGGGGTGGTTGAACAGTAAGAGGAAGAATATTGTGCTGAAATATTTTCTCTGTCACATTTTCTCTCTCAGACACATGTACACAACAGAGACGACCACCGTCTGCTGCTAATGTGCACCTGGTCAGTGGTGGAAGCTGGAGCTGATAAACATAGAAAACACATTCATGTAAAATTAAGAGAGTAATATCTGATATTCAGTTGTTAAATTCATGCAAGAAAAGACAGTGTTACAACAGGAAATCTTTTTTAACCTGCCCTGCCCTGACAGATTTTCCACCACTGACTTTCCCCAGTCCCAACAAATTTTGGAAAAAAAAAATTTGGCTCAAACCTCGCTTTTGGTGAGAAACATCGAAAATTCATAGAGAAATCACTCATCTGAGGTTTAAAATACATGATACAGGTAGAAGTACCCCTTACCTTCCTGGGTTTTCTATCAGGCTGGCTCAAAAGAAAATGAGTTCTATGGGAGGGTAACTATTCCACACCACTCATAAACGGTGTGTATATAATTTATTTTAAAAATACGAATTAATATGTAGTATGAGAGTATATTTGTTTCCACACAGTAGTATAGGCAATATAAGCACTGTTTCACTCACCAAACACATCAACATACCTGACCTTTATTGGCGACTTTGCCTGATCATCATTTCTAATTGTTTCTTCCTCTATTGCTATGTAAACTTTGTCGTCCACATTGTCATAGATTGGGGAATCACTCTGGCCCTGAATTTCGTACCATGGCATGACATGTATTTACTGGCCAGGTCACTGGTAACAGGTGAATTGCCGAGACAATGGCATGAAGGGGAGGGGGAGGTCATGCGGGGTAAGGCATTGTCCCTGCCTGGCATCTTGTAGAGGAAGTTGTCCCGTGTATACGTACCAAAAATCATGCACAAAAATTGAAAATTGTGCAAATTATGGACCTTGCAATTGATGTGCATTTATATACGTCAATGGGACTGACAGTGACAAAATGTGTGGACATATATATACGTCAATGGGACGTGGCGGGTTAAATCGATTTCATAGTGGAGCATGTCAGTAAGTCCTCGGTACATTCCCTTGAAAAGGTGGGATTGCAATGGGTTGCTTTGGTCTCAGGGTGTAAATATATAGCTAAAAACAAATTTTATTAAATGTATCTGCTACCTGCTGAAAGAATCTCTTCTCTATCTCGCATAATAGAAAAGTTATCTGCCTCTAAAAACCATCGTGGTCAGGCCGTGTCGTGTCGGGCCGCTCATTTCTCATCTGAAAGTAAAGTAAATATCGTTTCTCTAATCTTGCTTGCTTCGTTTGCATCGCTTGCTCACTCATAATCATTACCTACGGGTGAGTGATTGACACTTCTGTGATATCTGAAACTGGTGTCTGGGGAGGAAAAATTACTTCGAAGCAGAAATGCAGAATTAAAATAAGTAAGAATGATATAAGAAACCATCACAAAAGAATCATTCACCATAACACAGATATACAAATAAAACACACACACACACACACACACACACACACACACACACATACACACAAATGAGAATGACAACTCACATTAAAAAATGCACGTCACTCAAGAAATCTAACCTCTGCCTGACACTGTTGTTAGGACCAGGCACTGTGTCAAGAAATAGACACTGAAGTTAACATAAAAAAAAAAAAAATGGAAGAAAAACTTATGTTCCGTGACATCAGGGACATTACCAGACACAAATTGTCTAATGATGTGTTTTGCATATCTGTTTCAGAATATATCTATATCTATATCTATATCTGTCTATCTATCTATCTACCATTCTCTCTCTCTCTCTCTCTAATTTATGTCTTTGTATTAGCGACACATACCACGTAATGCTGAGAATACTAATCTGACGTATACAGGGATGCCTTTTCAATATATTTTATTATTTTGTATTAACAGACGCTTGTTGGTTCGGTTGGAAGAGTTACTGGGTCGGAACGCCTTGTGACTTATGCGCCACGAGTTGAGTCGTAGAGTGGAGGTTTTTCTGTTAAGCAAAACACTACCAAGGGTGTAAGTTAGGTCCCCACTCTCAACTGCTTTGAACTATGGTAACCTTACCTCTGACGCCAATCCCTGAGTGGGGTAATAAGGATATAGCACTTATTATTTTGTTGACATAGATTTAGGAACTGGAGGAATAGATTGGGGCTCAAGGGTTTGAGACTAAATGCGGATAAAGCAAAAGATAACTAGGGCTGGTGGCCGTACAGTTAATCAGAGGGAGTGTGACCATGTGTGGTTTGCCACATGGTTGTGGAAAGTTACTCCATCCTGTGCAGTGTTTGTGATAAGTGGGTACATGCGAGATGCAGAGGTAGACTGTGAAATAATGCTTATTTCGTGTGCATGGTGGGCTGTGGAGAGCATGTCAGGTGTGAGAGAATTAATCTTGCTGTTGAATCTCTTGAGTGTAAAGAGGAGGTTTGTAATTCAGGGGGTGCATTATGTGCTGGAGGTAACTAGCTCTGTGTCAAGAGAAAGGAGTGGTTTGAGAATGTTCAGGAAGCTGCTGCCTCTCCTGACACTGACAGGGCTATCCCTCCGTGCTAAAGGATCCTTGTATGCAGCATGTGTTAGAAGTATAATGTTGTATGACAATGAGCCCTGTGCAGTATTGAAAGCAGGGGCGTCATTTGGGGGGGGCAGCGAGGGGCGCTCGCCCCCCCAAGCTTCTGAGGGGCCTCCAAATCAAGTGAAATTAATAAAAAATTACATAAGTTTAACACCGTGATATTAAAAATAATTTATATTTAGCCTTAATACTTTTTGAGTGATATATATCGTGTGTGTGTGTGTGTGTGTGTGTGTGTGTGTGTGTGTGTGTGTGTGTGTGTGTGTAATAATCACAATAATTTACTAGGCATATTAAAGGATGTCAATGTAAATATGTTCCTAGCCCGCTGTTCAGTTACAGTAACTTCAGCATCAAGCTGCCGTTTTATTGTATTCTGGCTATCATTAAAAGCTTTTATTCATCTTAGGAAGTAGGTACCTGTCTTTTCTCACAACTTGTGCTGCAGCACAAGAAGCCAAGTACTTTCAGTTATGGTTGATGAAAACAAAGACTTGTCAAAAAAGAACAGATGTCTATTCTTGTGCGGTACTTTAGTGAGGGTATTGTGAAGGAACGTGTCATTGAAACCTATCACATGGAAAAGGTTGATGCTGCAAGTTTAGCTGATTTCATAATATAAAGAGATAGAACAATCTGGTTTTATTTGATCTAACTATGTGGCTCAGTGTTATGATGACGCTACTGTAATGAGTGGATGCTTTAGCATTCAAGTTAGACTAGGGGATAAAGTTCACTAAGCAGTATACATACATTTCCATGCACACAGGCTGAATTTTGTACTGGGCGACTGCATAATGAATTCCAGTGGCCTCTCTTCATTTTTTTCTTTGTTTTGTTATTAATACATCTTACACATTTTTACTAACAGTAACACAAGGAACCAACTTTTCATAGAGGCACAGAAGGCAGAAGATCTTCAGGTTTTGACACTAGAAAGACCTGCTATAATTAGATGGTCGTACTGTTGTAGGTCAGTATCAAAGGTTAAGCTTCGTTATGGAAGTTTGCCATCAGTGCTTCATGCAGTTTCAGAGGGTTCTGATTCAGAAGCTGCAGCAGAAGCAATTAGATTGTTCAAAAAGATAGAGTCTTTCAGGTTCGTGAGAGGCGACCTGCAGTCCTGAGGGACCCAGGTTCGAATCCCGGCTGGGTCAGGGGTCAGTTTAAGGTTTTGAATTTCATAAAAAGCAGACTTTCCTGATCTACAAGATTACCCGCCGACATGTAAAAATACCCCTGCTAATACCAATACACCAGTCCTGTATGAGACAGCCCTAGCATGTATTCAATATGGACGGTGGGTGTTAGAGCCGAAATGGTGACATATGGAGGTATAGGAGGACTACTGGGCCTTGGGATAGGCCCTGAAGCCTTTGCCCAGAGTCGGACACATTAAAAAAAAAAAAAAAAAAAAAAAAAGTCTTTTGAGCTATCAATAGTTTGTTAGATCAGCTTCAAGCAAAGGAAGCCTTAGTATCTGAAGCTTGCTGTCTCATACAGTTAACTATTGAAGAATTGCGGGTCTTGAGAGCTGACGAGGCTTTCTCTATATTTTTGACAAAGCTAAAGATTTTGCTTCAACACATGTGATTGATACCAACTTTGGAAAACTCATATCAGTAGGGCATACCTAAGAGAATTCAGAATGTATCATCAAGACTAAAGAGCTTAACTGATTCAGCGCTAGGGAGAAGTGAGGTGAATACTTGTATTGCTCCAAAGACTGAAAGCAAAAGAACCTATTTTGATATAA